>NC_054571.1:753995-774221 GCF_017654505.1 Polyodon spathula | reverse complement strand
AAACGCTGAATACACACTGCAAGCGACACGTATCATGCAGGAATATCCAATCTCTGTGGTCACTTGACAAGCGTAAATTCATATCATTATTAACAATATTTTTAGTACAATTCTCCCCACTCCGCACACACACACAACCCCCAACTGTAACCTCAACCAGGCCAGGTTGCCCCTCCCTCTCTCTCTTTCGCTCTCTGACAGCAAGTAATAATTGAGACATTTAAGCTGAACACACTTTAATATGAGGACATCTAAAACTTCAACGTCAGTTGCACGATTTGAAACTGCACGGGCTAATCCCAATGAAGTTCGAAACCATCGCCTTACCCACTCGGCTACTACTACTGTCTGCTCGGGGAAAGAGTATAGATAGCAGATATCAAGACTTGCAAACATGATCGCTAAAGAACACACAGATATTGTAAGTTCATAATAAAATATTGAGTGGAAACCACAATCCTTGGTTTAGGAGGCCAGTGTCTTATCGTTTAGGTGACTGGGGCGTTTTCATATAAATCAATCCCTCGGACAAATTTGTGCCCGCGAAGCCAGGCCATCATAAGTGGTGCCTGCGGGCGTGCCCGCGAAGCCAGGCCATCGTGCACGCGGCACCTGTGCTTAAATTATGGGTTGTGAACTTAATAATGAGGCGCTCACTATACTGCCTCCGAACAGACCGCATTGAACACTGAGCATCGCTACGGGTTTGGCTGGGAGAGTAAGAGCATGCTATGCGATTTAATATTAATTAATAGAAAATAAATAGCGACCTTAACTTATTAGTGGCTGCAAGGAAGTAATAATAATAATAATAATAATAATAATATTAATAATAATAATACTATTATTACTATAATTATACAAGGATTAAGCACTGATATTGATTTGAACTTTACTTATAAACACATTTACACTTAGAGTACAATTTTTACACCAAAAACATAACCTTTCAGCTCGAGCGAAACTAAAATAAATTGCAGCGTTTCAACGACTGATTGAGTTTCGGGGTATGACTTCTTGAGGGACGCTTTGTTGTCAATGCAACAAACCTAGCTTCTGTATTTGGCTTCAGTTTCCTAGGCAGCGTGTGACTATAGTTTCGTCTGTCAATGAGGACTGCATTCCTGAAGTTATATTTTCTGTCCTCAAGAGATCTCGTCTTTCACCAGCGTGTCTGTTCCTAGAAGAGGCTCCCTATACCATATACTGTACTAAGACATTTAAGCTGACCACACCTTTCGCACGGATACATGGAAAACGGTGACGTCATCGGCAGGATTCGAACCTGCGCGGGGAAACCCTAATGAAGTTCAAGTCCATCAGCTCAACCACTCGGCCACCACTACATGTGTGCTCAGTGAAAGAGTATAGCAGATATCAAGACTTGCAAACATATCATCGCCAAAGAACACAAATATTGCTCGTTTTTAATAAAATATTGAGCGGAAACCACAATCCTTGGTTTACGAGGTCAGCGCCTTGTCGTTTAGGTGACTGGGGCGCTTTCATTTAGATCAATGTTTCTCAAAGTTGTGCCCGCGGGTAAATCCGTACCTGCAAAGCAAAGCCATCGTGCAGCGGCAGCTGTTCTTAAATTATGGGAATTTAGGGTATCGTACGTGAACACATTTCTGGCGGGTCGTAGCGTGGGAAAATAAAAAAGCTTTAAACACGTTTTCCAGCAAAAGCGCCTCAGAGTTCACGCTTGCGGCGCTGCTCGTTTATGCTGTGCTTGTATGCACTCGACATTTAATTTTTTCTCCCCTAAAGGGCTTCTGCGTTACTATCAACCAATTCAATATCTGCATTGGCTCTGCGGAGCCCAATCACAAGTCAGCTGGTGGGACTTAAACTGTGTCTCTTTCAGTTACAGGCACTGACAGTAAGTATAACCAATAGGAGAGTCAAAGTCTGCCAAGTTTTACGCAGCTGTCCAATCATAAGCAAGCAGGGGCCGTTCACTGTATTCTGCATGAAAATTGAAGGCGAGTGAGTAGCCAATGGGAAAGAGAAAGATCTGACAGCTGTCCAATCATTCGTGAGCAGAGGCGGGTGTTAATATGCCGGGTAAGCACTGAATTTTGCCGACTGTTATTAGGAAAAATAATACATTTCAGTATGTAGAATTTAATTTTCCAGTAAAAGCGTGTATGTGTATATACTGCCCTAAAGCTTTATTAGAAAGAAAGAAATAAATACATGAATAAAAAAGAAAGAACACGCATGGAAACGCCTTCATTGAAGACAGGTCCGCTGAAACGCGTTGTTTTTATTGCGCGCTGAGATCTGCTTTCTGTAGCTCATGGGTCTGAAGCATTCATTATCGCTAGAACAGAATTGGCTAGTGGTTAAAAACTTCAGACCAATGGTCTTATGTCAAAGTGAATCCACATGTCTATAGCGAGCTGTGCATTCGAAATAATGTCTGAGTGCAGGTATAGCGGGCAAATCCGCTCCTGGAGAGCCGCAGAGGTGCCTGAGGGTCTCCCCTGGTAAAAGCACGGCCGATTTTTTTTTTTTTTTATTTCACCAGATAAGCGAAACATTGTATATTTATTTACGAATCAACTTTCTCTGAACAACTGCACTGGAGATGAGCGATCCTTCAAACATTAATGTTGACAATTTTGTCAAACTGAAACAAAGCGACACGCTGTCTATCCTATTTTATTTTAGCTTATTCACGGTTATCCATGTAAAGATGCTATTTAATAAATATTTGTATTGCGTATTTTATGTAAATTATTTAAAAAATATTTGCAGCAAATACAATCTTGTTTTTCTGCAGTGATGATCTGCATGTATTACCGTTAGTCTGCAGCAATTTTCAGCCTCCTGAAATATATGGTCAATATTGCTGAATACGCTTAAAGCAGTGTTCATGTCTTTTTCTTTTTGTTATAAATCAGTTTTTGCAGGAATCCTTCCAGAAACACTAGAATCTGCTACAGACTGTATGACTAATACTACTTCCCTTCAAGTGGAGCTTCTATGTGGTTGCATGGCTGAAAAAACACTTAAAAATTGACATTTTCAAGTATAGTACAATACAGTAAAAGGTGCCACATAAGGATAGGTACAGGATCGGAAGCAAAAGGTCAACAAACTTGTATTTCCACAGTGATGATCTGCATGTACTGCCGTTAGTCTGTAGCAATTTTCAGCCTCCTGACATAGCAGGTCAATGTTGCTGAATACGCTTAAAGCACAATCAGTGTCCAGAGAATGTTTCTTATAGTATTAGCGTTTTTTGGAGGAATCCTTCCAGAAAGCGCACTGGAATCTGCTAAATACTGTACTCGTATAACGGTTAAGACATGGACAAGAGTCGCTGAAATGAGCCTCTATTAGTGGTTGCATTGCTTAAAAAGCACTTAAAATCTGACCTCAAACGATTTCTTCTATTACAGACACAGGAGCAAAGTTTACCTTGCTCAGAGACAAACAGTGTATGAGGGCTTACTGTACGCGATCGCACAACAATAGTTCAGCAAAGTGTTAACTTAGGTACGTTTCTTAACAAGCTACTGCTGTGAAGTTCTGGATGGGAGGACACGAGTGCTTTGTTTACAGACATGCGCAAAAGGCTGTTTTACAACACATGCGCAGAGAATTGTGATTTCTGCAGACTGCCGTTTACAGACATGCGCAGGGACGCTGTTCTGAGATGGGTGCCTCGTTTCAGTCATGCGCAGAGACGCTGTTCTGAGACGAGTGCTTTGTTTACAGACATGCGCAGAGATATGGGTGCCTCGTTTCAGTCATGCGCAGAGACGTTGTTCTGACACGAGTGCTCGTTTTGTTTACAGACATGCGCAGAGACTGTTGTTGAAGATGGGTTCGTTTCAGTCATGCGCAGAGACGCTGTTCTGAGACGAGTGCTTTGTTTACAGACATGCGCAGAGACGCTGTTCTGACACGAGTGCTTTGTTTACAGACATGCGCAGAGACGTTGTTCTGAGATGGGTGCCTCGTTTCAGTCATGCGCAGAGACGCTGTTCTGACACGAGTGCTTTGTTTACAGACATGCGCAGAGACGCTGTTCTGAGATGGGTGCTGTTGGCTGAGAGACGGGTGCCTCGTTTCAGTCATGCGCAGAGACAATGTTCTGACACGAGTGCTTTGTTTACAGACATGCGCAGAGACGCTGTTCTGAGATGGGTGTCTCGTTTCAGTCATGCGCAGAGACGCTGTTCTGACACGAGTGCTTTGTTTACAGACATGCGCAGAGACGCTGTTCTGAGACGGGTGCCTCGTTTCAGTCATGCGCAGAGACGCTGTTCTGAGACGAGTGCCTTGTTTACAGACATGCGCAGAGACGCTGTTCTGAGATGGGTGTCTCGTTTCAGTCATGCGCAGAGACGCTGTTCTGACACGAGTGCTTTGTTTACAGACATGCGCAGAGACGCTGTTCTGAGATGGGTGCCTCGTTTCAGTCATGCGCAGAGACGCTGTTCTGAGACGAGTGCTTTGTTTACAGACATGCGCAGAGACGCTGTTCTGAGATGGGTGCCTCGTTTCAGTCATGCGCAGAGACGCTGTTCTGACACGAGTGCTTTGTTTACAGACATGCGCAGAGACACTGTTGGCTGAGACGGGTGCCTCGTTTCAGTCATGCGCAGAGACGCTGTTCTGACACGAGTGCTTTGTTTACAGACATGCGCAGAGATTCTGTTCTGAAACGAGTGTTTCGTTTCAGTCATGCGCAGAGACGCTGACACGAGTGCTTTGTTTACAGACATGCGCAGAGACGCTGTTCTGAGACGGGTGCCTCGTTTCAGTCATGCGCAGAGACGCTGTTCTGACACGAGACGCTGCTTTGTTTACAGACATGCGCAGAGACGCTGTTCTGAGATGGGTGCCTCGTTTCAGTCATGCGCAGAGACGCTGTTCTGACACGAGTGCTTTGTTTACAGACATGCGCAGAGACGCTGTTCTGAGACGGGTGCCTCGTTTCAGTCATGCGCAGAGACGCTGTTCTGACACGAGTGCTTTGTTTACAGACATGCGCAGAGACGTTGTTCTGAGATGGGTGCCTCGTTTCAGTCATGCGCAGAGACGCTGTTCTGACACGAGTGCTTTGTTTACAGACATGCGCAGAGACGCTGTTCTGAGATGGGTGTCTCGTTTCAGTCATGCGCAGAGACGCTGTTGTGAGAGGGGTGCTTTGTTTACAGACATGCGCAGAGACACCGTTGTGAGACGGGTGACTCGTTTCAGTCATGCGCAGAGACCCTCTTCTGACACGAGTGCTTTGTTTACAGACATGCGCAGAGACGCTGTTCTGAGACGGGTGCCTCGTTTCAGTCATGCGCAGAGACAATGTTCTGACACGAGTGCAGTGTTTACAGACATGCGCATGAGACGCTGTTCTGAGATGGGTGTCTCGTTTCAGTCATGCGCAGAGACGCTGTTGTGACACGAGTGCTTTGTTTACAGACATGCGCAGAGACGCTGTTCTGAGATGGGTGCCTCGTTTCAGTCATGCGCAGAGACCCTGTTCTGACACGAGTGCTTTGTTTACAGACATGCGCAGAGACGCTGTTCTGAGATGGGTGTTGCTTTGTTTACTCGTTTCAGTCATGCGCAGAGACGCTGTTCTGACACGAGTGCTTTGTTTACAGACATGCGCAGAGACGCTGTTCTGAGACGGGTGCCTCTGATGCGCAGAGACGTGCTGACACGAGTGCTTTGTTTACAGTCATGCGCAGAGACGCTGTTCTGAGATGGGTGTCTCGTTTCAGTCATGCGCAGAGACGCTGTTCTGAGACGAGTGCTTTGTTTACAGTCATGCGCAGAGACGCTGTTCTGAGACGAGTGCCTCGTTTCAGTCATGCGCAGAGACGAGACGGGTGTTCTGAGACGAGTGCTTTGTTTACAGACATGCGCAGAGACGCTGTTCTGAGATGGGTGCCTCGTTTCAGTCATGCGCAGAGACTCTCTTCTGACACGAGTGCTTTGTTTACAGACATGCGCAGAGACGCCGTTCTGAGATGGGTGCCTCGTTTCAGTCATGCGCAGAGACAATGTTCTGACACGAGTGCAGTGTTTACAGACATGCGCAGAGACGTTGTTCTGAGATGGGTGTCTCGTTTCAGTCATGCGCAGAGACGCTGTTGTGAGATGAGTGCTTTGTTTACAGACATGCGCAGAGACGACACTGTTCTGAGATGGGTGCCTCGTTTCAGTCATGCGCAGAGACGCTGTTCTGACACGAGTGCTTTGTTTACAGACATGCGCAGAGAGACTCGTTCTGAGACGGGTGCCTCGTTTCAGTCATGCGCAGAGACAATGTTCTGACACGAGTGCAGTGTTTACAGACATGCGCAGAGACGCTGTTCTGAGATGGGTGTCTCGTTTCAGTCATGCGCAGAGACGCTGTTCTGACACGAGTGCTTTGTTTACAGACATGCGCAGAGACGCTGTTCTGAGATGGGTGCCTCGTTTCAGTCATGCGCAGAGACGCTGTTCTGACACGAGTGCTTTGTTTACAGACATGCGCAGAGACGCTGTTCTGAGATGGGTGCCTCGTTTCAGTCATGCGCAGAGACGCTGTTCTGACACGAGTGCTTTGTTTACAGACATGCGCAGAGACGCTGTTTTGAGACGGGTGCCTCGTTTCAGTCATGCGCAGAGACGCTGTTCTGACACGAGTGCTTTGTTTACAGACATGCGCAGAGAGACGCTGTTCTGAGATGGTTTACAGTGCGCAGAGACGTTTCAGTCATGCGCAGAGACGCTGTTCTGACACGAGTGCTTTGTTTACAGACATGCGCAGAGAGACGCTGTTCTGAGATGGGTGCCTCGTTTCAGTCATGCGCAGAGACGCTGTTCTGACACGAGTGCTTTGTTTACAGACATGCGCAGAGACGAGATGGGTGCCTCTTTCAGTCATGCGCTGAGACGGGTGCCTCGTTTCAGTCATGCGCGCATTTCTGCGCAGAGTCGTTCAGTCATGCGCAGAGACGCTGTTCTGAGAGGAGTGCTTTGTTTACAGACATGCGCAGAGACGCTGTTGTGAGACGGGTGCCTCGTTTCAGTCATGCGCAGAGACCCTGTTCTGACACGAGTGCTTTGTTTACAGACATGCGCAGAGACGCTGTTCTGAGATGGGTGTCTCGTTTCAGTCATGCGCAGAGACGCTGCTCTGACACGAGTGCTTTGTTTACAGACATGCGCAGAGACGCTGTTCTGAGATGGGTGTCTCGTTTCAGTCATGCGCAGAGACGCTGCTCTGACACGAGTGCTTTGTTTACAGACATGCGCAGAGACGCTGTTCTGAGATGGGTGCCTCGTTTCAGTCATGCGCAGAGACAATGTTCTGACACGAGTGCAGTGTTTACAGACATGCGCAAGAGACGCTGTTCTGAGATGGGTGTCTCGTTTCAGTCATGCGCAGAGACGCTGTTCTGACACGAGTGCTTTGTTTACAGACATGCGCAGAGACGTGGTTCTGAGATGGGTGTCTCGTTTCAGATGGGAGGACACGAGTGATTTGTTTACAAACATGCGACACGAGTGATTTGTTTACAAACATGCGCAGAGACGCTGTTCTGAGATGGGTGCCTCGTTTTAGACATGCGCAGAGACAGATGCGCAGAGAGACGTTGTTCTGAGATTGTCTGAGTCATGCGAGTGCTGACTTGTTTACAGACATGCGCAGAGACGCTGTTCTGAGATGGGTGTCTCGTTTCAGTCATGCGCAGAGACGCTGTTCTGACACGAGTGCTTTGTTTACAGACATGCGCAGTGTTCTGAGATTGCCTGTTTACATGCGCACATGCGCACGAGAGACATACATGCGCAGAGACGCTGTTCTGAGATGGGTGTCTCGTTTCAGTCATGCGCAGAGACGCTGTTCTGACACGAGTGCTTTGTTTACAGACATGCGCAGAGAGACGCTGTTCTGAGATGCGCAGTGACTGAGACGGGTGCTCGTTTCAGACATCATGCGCAGTCATGCGCAGAGACGCTGCTTCTGACACGAGTGCTTTGTTTACAGACATGCGCAGAGACGCTGTTCTGAGACGGGTGCCTCGTTTCAGTCATGCGCAGAGACAATGTTCTGACACGAGTGCTTTGTTTACAGACATGCGCAGAGACGCTGTTCTGAGATGGGTGTCTCGTTTCAGTCATGCGCAGAGACGCTGTTCTGACACGAGTGCTTTGTTTACAGACATGCGCAGAGACGCTGTTCTGAGATGGGTGTCTCGTTTCAGTCATGCGCAGAGACGCTGTTCTGACACGAGTGCTTTGTTTACAGACATGCGCAGAGAGACGCTGTTCTGAGATGGGTGTCTCGTTTCAGTCATGCGCAGAGACGCTGTTCTGACACGAGTGCTTTGTTTACAGACATGCGCAGAGACGCTGTTCTGAGATGGGGGTCTCGTTTCAGTCATGCGCAGAGACGCTGCTCTGACACGAGTGCTTTGTTTACAGACATGCGCAGAGACGCCGTTCTGAGATGGGTGCCTCGTTTCAGTCATGCGCAGAGACAATGTTCTGACACCAGTGTAGTGTTTACAGACATGCGCAAAGACGCTGTTCTGAGATGGGTGTCTCGTTTCAGTCATGCGCAGAGACGCTGTTCTGACACGAGTGCTTTGTTTACAGACATGCGCAGAGACGCTGTTCTGAGATGGGTGCCTCGTTTCAGTCATGCGCAGAGACGCTGCTGACACGAGTGCTTTGTTTACAGACATGCGCAGAGAGACGCTGTGAGATGGGTGCCTCGTTTCAGTCATGCGCAGAGACGCTGTTCTGACACGAGTGCTTTGTTTACAGACATGCGCAGAGACGCTGTTCTGAGATGGGTGCCTCGTTTCAGTCATGCGCAGAGACCCTGTTCTGACACGAGTGCTTTGTTTACAGACATGCGCAGAGACGACTGACACGAGTGCTGTTCTGAGAGACGGGTGCCTCGTTTCAGTCATGCGCAGAGACCCTCTTCTGACACGAGTGCTTTGTTTACAGACATGCGCAGAGAGACTGTTCTGAGATGGGTGCCTCGTTTCAGTCATGCGCAGAGACGCTGTTCTGACACGAGTGCTTTGTTTACAGACATGCGCAGAGACAGACGGGTGCCTCGTTTCAGTCATGCGCAGAGAGACAGACATGCGCAGAGACTGAGATGGGTGCCTCGTTTCAGTCATGCGCAGAGACGCTGTTGTGAGACGAGTGCTTTGTTTACAGACATGCGCAAGAGACGCTGTTCTGAGATGGGTGTCTCGTTTCAGTCATGCGCAGAGACGCTGCTCTGACACGAGTTTTTTGTTTACAGACATGCGCAGAGAGACTCGTGGCTGAGACGGGTGCCTCGTTTCAGTCATGCGCAGAGACAATGTTCTGACACGAGTGCAGTGTTTACAGACATGCGCAGATATGTTGTTCTGAGATGGGTGTCTCGTTTCAGTCATGCGCAGAGACGCTGTTCTGACACGAGTGCTTTGTTTACAGACATGCGCAGAGACGCTGTTCTGAGATGGGTGCCTCGTTTCAGTCATGCGCAGAGACGCTGTTCTGACACGAGTGCAGTGTTTACAGACATGCGCAGAGACGCTGTTCTGAGATGGGTGTCTCGTTTCAGTCATGCGCAGAGACGCTGTTCTGACACGAGTGCAGTGTTTACAGACATGCGCAGAGACGCTGTTCTGAGATGGGTGCCTCGTTTCAGTCATGCGCAGAGACAATGTTCTGACACGAGTGCAGTGTTTACAGACATGCGCAGAGACGTTGTTCTGAGATGGGTGCCTCGTTTCAGTCATGCGCAGAGACCCTGTTCTGACACGAGTGCTTTGTTTACAGACATGCGCAGAGACGCTGTTCTGAGATGGGTGCCTCGTTTCAGTCATGCGCAGAGACGCTGTTCTGACACGAGTGCTTTGTTTACAGACATGCGCAAGAGACGCTGTTCTGAGATGGGTGCCTCGTTTCAGTCATGCGCAGAGACGCTGTTCTGACACGAGTGCTTTGTTTACAGACATGCGCAGAGACGCTGTTCTGAACTGGGTGTCTCGTTTCTGTCATGCGCAGAGACGCTGTTGTGAGATGAGTGCTTTGTTTACAGACATGCGCAGAGAGACGCTGTTCTGAGATGGGTGCCTCGTTTCAGTCATGCGCAGAGACGCTGCTCTGACACGAGTGACAGACATGCGCAGAGAGACGGGTGCGTGTTTCTGCGCAGAGACGGGTGCCTCGTTTCAGTCATGCGCAGAGACATGCTGACACGAGTGCTTTGTTTACAGACATGCGCAGAGACGCTGTTCTGAGATGGGTGTCTCGTTTCAGTCATGCGCAGAGACGCTGTTCTGACACGAGTGCTTTGTTTACAGACATGCGCAGAGAGACTCGTTGCTGAGACGGGTGCCTCGTTTCAGTCATGCGCAGAGACGATGTTCTGACACGAGTGCAGTGTTTACAGACATGCGCAGAGACGTTGTTCTGAAATGGGTGTCTCGTTTCAGTCATGCGCAGAGACGCTGTTGTGAGATGAGTGCTTTGTTTACAGACATGCGCAGAGACGCTGTTCTGAGATGGGTGCCTCGTTTCAGTCATGCGCAGAGACCCTGTTCTGACACGAGTGCCTTGTTTACAGACATGCGCAGAGACGCTGTTCTGAGATGGGTGCCTCGTTTCAGTCATGCGCAGAGACCCTGTTCTGACACGAGTGCTTTGTTTACAGACATGCGCAGAGACGCTGTTCTGAGATGGGTGCCTCGTTTCAGTCATGCGCAGAGACGCTGTTCTGACACGAGTGCTTTGTTTACAGACATGCGCAGAGACGTTTCTGAGATGGGTGCCTCGTTTCAGTCATGCGCAGAGACAATGTTCTGACACGAGTGCAGTGTTTACAGACATGCGCAGAGACGCTGTTCTGAGATGGGTGCCTCGTTTCAGTCATGCGCAGAGACAATGTTCTGACACGAGTGCTTTGTTTACAGACATGCGCAAGACGCTGTTCTGAGATGGGTGTCTCGTTTCAGTCATGCGCAGAGACGCTGTTCTGAGATGAGTGCTTTGTTTACAGACATGCGCAAGAGACGCTGTTCTGAGATGGGTGTCTCGTTTCAGTCATGCGCAGAGACGCTGCTCTGACACGAGTTTTTTGTTTACAGACATGCGCAGAGAGACTCGTGGCTGAGACGGGTGCCTCGTTTCAGTCATGCGCAGAGACAATGTTCTGACACGAGTGCAGTGTTTACAGACATGCGCAGAGACGTTGTTCTGAGATGGGTGTCTCGTTTCAGTCATGCGCAGAGACACATGTTCTGACACGAGTGCTTTGTTTACAGACATGCGCAGAGACGCTGTTTTGAGATGCGTGCCTCGTTTTAGTCATGCGCAGAGATGCATTTCTGAGAGGAGTGCCTTGTTTACAGACATGCGCAGAGACGCTGTTCTGAGATGGGTGTCTCGTTTCAGTCATGCGCAGAGACGCTGTTGTGAGATGAGTGCTTTGTTTACAGACATGCGCAGAGAGGCTGTTCTGAGATGGGTGCCTCGTTTCAGTCATGCGCAGAGACCCTCTTCTGACACGAGTGCTTTGTTTACAGACATGCGCAGAGAGACTCGTTGCTGAGACGGGTGCCTCGTTTCAGTCATGCGCAGAGACGATGTTCTGACACGAGTGCAGTGTTTACAGACATGCGCAGAGACGTTGTTCTGAGCTGGGTGTCTCGTTTCAGTCATGCGCAGAGACGCTGTTGTGAGATGAGTGCTTTGTTTACAGACATGCGCAAGAGAGGCTGTTCTGAGATGGGTGTCTCGTTTCAGTCATGCGCAGAGACGCTGTTCTGACACGAGTGCTTTGTTTACAGACATGCGCAAGAGACGCTGTTCTGAGATGGGTGTCTCGTTTCAGTCATGCGCAGAGACGCTGTTCTGACACGAGTGCTTTGTTTACAGACATGCGCAGAGACAGAGAGACGGGTGCCTCGTTCTGAGACGGGTGCCTCGTTTTAGTCATGCGCAGAGACTCTGTTCTGACACGAGTGCAGTGTTTACAGACATGCGCAGAGACGTTGTTCTGAGATGGGTGTCTCGTTTCAGTCATGCGCAGAGACGCTGTTCTGACACGAGTGCTTTGTTTACAGACATGCGCAGAGACGCTGTTCTGAGATGGGTGCCTCGTTTCAGTCATGCGCAGAGACAATGTTCTGACACGAGTGCCTTGTTTACAGACATGCGCAGAGACGTTGTTCTGAGATGGGTGTCTCGTTTCAGTCATGCGCAGAGACAATGTTCTGACACGAGTGCTTTGTTTACAGACATGCGCAGAGAGACGTTCTGTGCCTCGTTTCAGTCATGCGCAGAGACTCTGTTCTGACACGAGTGCTTTGTTTACAGACATGCGCAAGAGACGCTGTTCTGAGATGGGTGTCTCGTTTCAGTCATGCGCAGAGACGCTGCTCTGATTTACAGACATGCGCAGAGAGACTCGTTCTGAGACGGGTGCCTCGTTTCAGTCATGCGCAGAGACAATGTTCTGACACGAGTGCAGTGTTTACAGACATGCGCATGAGACGTTGTTCTGAGATGGGTGTCTCGTTTCAGTCATGCGCAGAGACGCTGCTCTGACACGAGTGCTTTGTTTACAGACATGCGCAGAGACGCTGTTCTGAGATGGGTGCCTCGTTTCAGTCATGCGCAGAGACCCTGTTCTGACACGAGTGCTTTGTTTACAGACATGCGCAAGAGACGCTGTTCTGAGATGGGTGTCTCGTTTCAGTCATGCGCAGAGACGCTGTTGTGAGATGAGTGCTTTGTTTACAGACATGCGCAGAGAGACGCTGTTCTGGGATGGGTGTCTCGTTTCAGTCATGCGCAGAGACTCTGTTCTGACACGAGTGCTTTGTTTACAGACATGCGCAGAGAGACGTTGTTCTGAGATGGGTGTCTCGTTTCAGTCATGCGCAGAGACGCTGTTCTGACACGAGTGCTTTGTTTACAGACATGCGCAGAGACGCTGTTGTGAGACGGGTGCCTCGTTTCAGTCATGCGCAGAGACTCTATTCTGACACGAGTGCTTTGTTTACAGACATGCGCAGAGACGCTGTTCTGAGATGGGTGTCTCGTTTCAGTCATGCGCAGAGACGCTGTTGTGAGATGAGTGCTTTGTTTACAGACATGCGCAGAGACGCTGTTCTGAGATGGGTGTCTCGTTTCAGTCATGCGCAGAGACGCTGCTCTGACACGAGTTTTTTGTTTACAGACATGCGCAGAGACGCTGTTCTGAGACGGGTGCCTCGTTTCAGTCATGCGCAGAGACAATGTTCTGACACGAGTGCAGTGTTTACAGACATGCGCAGAGACGTTGTTCTGAGATGGGTGTCTCGTTTCAGTCATGCGCAGAGACGCTGTTGTGAGATGAGTGCTTTGTTTACAGACATGCGCAGAGACGCTGTTCTGAGATGGGTGCCTCGTTTCAGTCATGCGCAGAGACGCTATTCTGACACGAGTGCTTTGTTTACAGACATGCGCAGAGACGCTGTTCTGAGCTGGGTGTCTCGTTTCAGTCATGCGCAGAGACGCTGCTCTGACACGAGTTTTTTGTTTACAGACATGCGCAGAGAGACTCGTGGCTGAGACGGGTGCCTCGTTTCAGTCATGCGCAGAGACAATGTTCTGACACGAGTGCAGTGTTTACAGACATGCGCAGAGACGTTGTTCTGAACTGGGTGTCTCGTTTCAGTCATGCGCAGAGACGCTGTTGTGAGATGAGTGCTTTGTTTACAGACATGCGCAGAGAGACGCTGTTCTGGTATGTGTGCCCGTTTCAGTCATGCGCAGAGACGCTGCACGAGTGCTGACACGAGTGTTCTTTGTTTACAGACATGCGCAGAGACGACTGTTCGTGAGACGGGTGCCTCGTTTCAGTCATGCGCAGAGACACAGACATGCGCAGAGACGCTGTTCTGAGATGGGTGTCTCGTTTCAGTCATGCGCAGAGACGCTGCTGTTACAGACATGCGCAGAGGTGTTCTCGTTTTTCAGTCATGCGCAGAGACGCTGTTCTGACACGAGTGCTTTGTTTACAGACATGCGCAGAGAGACGCTGTTCTGAGATGGGTGTCTCGTTTCAGTCATGCGCAGAGACGCTGTGACACGAGTGCGTTTACAGACATGCGCAGAGACGCTGTTCTGAGACGGGTGCCTCGTTTCAGTCATGCGCAGAGACGCTGTTCTGACACGAGTGCAGTGTTTACAGTTTGCGCAGAGACGTGTTCTGAGATGGGTGCCTCGTTTCAGTCATGCGCAGAGACGCTGTTCTGACACGAGTGCTTTGTTTACAGACATGCGCAGAGACGCTGTTCTGAGATGGGTGCCTCGTTTCAGTCATGCGCAGAGACGCTGTTCTGACACGAGTGCTTTGTTTACAGACATGCGCAGAGACGCTTGTTCTGAACTGGGTGTCTCGTTTCAGTCATGCGCAGAGACGCTGCTCTGACACGAGTGCTTTGTTTACAGACATGCGCAGAGACGCTTGTGGCTGAGACGGGTGCCTCGTTTCAGTCATGCGCAGAGACTCTGTTCTGACACGAGTGCTTTGTTTACAGACATGCGCAAGAGACGCTGTTCTGAGATGGGTGTCTCGTTTCAGTCATGCGCAGAGACGCTGTTCTGACACGAGTGCTTTGTTTACAGACATGCGCAGAGACGCTGTTCTGAGATGGGTGCCTCGTTTCAGTCATGCGCAGAGACGCTGCTTTGTGACACGCAGTGAGACCTTGTTTACAGACATGCGCAGAGAGACGCTGTTCTGAGACGGGTGCCTCGTTTCAGTCATGCGCAGAGACGCTGTTCTGAGACGAGTGCTTTGTTTACAGACATGCGCAAGAGACGCTGTTCTGAGATGGGTGTCTCGTTTCAGTCATGCGCAGAGACGCTGCTCTGACACGAGTTTTTTGTTTACAGACATGCGCAGAGAGACTCGTGGCTGAGACGGGTGCCTCGTTTCAGTCATGCGCAGAGACAATGTTCTGACACGAGTGCAGTGTTTACAGACATGCGCAGAGACGTTGTTCTGAGATGGGTGTCTCGTTTCAGTCATGCGCAGAGAGGATGGGAGGACACGAGTGATTTGTTTACAAACATGCGCAGAGACGCTGTTCTCAGATGTGTGCCTCGTTTTAGACATGCGCAGAGATGCATTTCTGAGACGAGTGCCTTGTTTACAGACATGCGCAGATTTGCTTTTCTGAACTGGGTGTCTCGTTTCAGTCATGCGCAGAGACGCTGTTGTGAGATGAGTGCTTTGTTTACAGACATGCGCAGAGACGCCGTTGTGAGAGGGGTGCCTCGTTTCAGTCATGCGCAGAGACCCTCTTCTGACACGAGTGCTTTGTTTACAGACATGCGCAGAGACGCTGTTCTGAGATGGGTGCCTCGTTTCAGTCATGCGCAGAGACGCTGTTCTGACACGAGTTTTTTGTTTACAGACATGCGCAGAGACGCTGTTCTGAGATGAGTGTCTCGTTTCAGTCATGCGCAGAGAGTCGTTTCTGAACTAGGTGCCTCGTTTTAGACAGCCGCTGGTATTATCTGAATAGTGGTGTGACTTCTTTTGGGACGCTTTGTTGTCAATGCAGCAAGCTTCGTCTTCCACCAGCGTTTCTATTCCTAGAAGAGGAGCCCTATACCGTGTACTGTACTAAGACATTTAAGCTGACCACACCTTTCGCACGGATACATGGAAAACGGTGACGTCATCGGCAGGATTCGAACCTGCGCGGGGAAACCCTAATGAAGTTCAAGTCCATCAGCTCAACCACTCGGCCACCACTACTGTGTGCTCAGTGAAAGAGTATAGCACATATCAAGACTTGCAAACATATCATCGCCAAAGAACACAAATATTGCTCGTTTTTAATAAGATATTGAGCGGAAACCACAATCCTTGGTTTACGAGGTCAGCGCCTTGTCGTTTAGGTGACTGGGGCGCTTTCATTTAGATCAATGTTTCTCAAAGTTGTGCCCGCGGGTAAATTCGTACCTGCAAAGCAAAGCCATCGTGCAGCGGCAGCTGTTCTTAAATTATGGGTCGTGAACACATGTCTGGCGGGTCGTAGCGTGGGAAAAAAGAAAGCTTTAAACACGTTTTCCAACAAAAGCGACTCAGAGTTCACGCTTGCGGCGCTGCTCGTTTATGCTGTGCTTGTATGCACTCGACATTTAATTTTTTCCCCCAAAGGGCTTCTGCGTTACTATCAACCAATTCAATATCTGCATTGGCTCTGCGGAGCCCAATCACAAGTCAGCTGGTGGGACATAAACTGTGTCTCTTTCAGTTACAGGCACTGACAGTAAGTATAACCAATAGGAGAGTCAAAATCTGCCAAGTTTTACGCAGCTGTCCAATCATAAGCAAGCAGGGGCCGTTCACTGTATTCTGCATGAAAATTGATAGCGAGTTAGTAGCCAATGGGAAAGAGAAAGATCTGACTGCAGTCCAATCATTCGTTAGCAGAGGCGGGTCTTAATCCGCCGGTTAGCGCTGAATTTTGCCGACTGGTATTAGGAAAAATAATACCTTTCAGTATGTAGAATTTAATTTTCCAGTAAAAGCGTGTATGCGTATATACTGCCCTAAAGCTTTATTAGAAAGAAAGAAAGAAATACATGAATAAAAAAGGAAAGAACACGCATGCAAACGCCTTCATTGAAGACAGGTCCGCTGAAACGCGTTGTTTTTATTGCGCGCTGAGATCTGTTTTCTGTAGCTCATGGATCTGAAGCATTCATTATCAGCATTTTTTAGTGATAAAAACAGACTAATAATTCGTGAATCCACATGTCTATAGCGAGCTGTGCAGAAATAATGTCTGAGTGCAGGTATAGCGGCCAAATCCGCTCCTGGAGAGCCGCAGAGGTCCCTGAGGGTCTCCCCTGGTAAAAGCACGGCCGCTATTTTTTTTTTTTTATTTCACCAGATAAGCGAAACATTGTAGTATATTTAGTTACGAATCAACTTTCTCTGAATAATTGCACTGGAGATGAGCGATCCTTCAAATAATAATGTTGACAATTTTGTGAAATTGAAACAAAGCGACACGCTGTCTATTCTATTTTATTTTAGTTTATTCACGGTTATCCATGTAAACATGCTATTTAAAAAAATATTTGTATTGCGTATTTTATTTAAATTATTTAAAAAATAATTGCAGCAAATACAATCTTGTTTTTCTGCAGTGATGATCTGCATGTATTACCGTTAGTCTGCAGCAATTTTCATCCTCCTGAAATATATGGTCAATATTGCTGAATACGCTTAAAGCAGTGTTCATGTCTTTTTCCTTTTTGTTATAAATCCGTTTTTGCAGGAATCCTTCCAGAAACACTGGAATCTACTGCAGACTGTATTTCTAATGCTACATCCCTTCAAATTGAGCTTCTATGTGGTTGTGTGGCTGAAGAAACACTTAAATATTGACATTTTCAATTATAGCACAATACAGGTGCGCAATTTTATTTTCAAGTGTGTTTTGTTTGTTTAGCCCGCAGAGGGCGCTGTTTGTCCGTGGTCTCTTGCTGCATCTCAAAGGTGGACAGCGCCCTCTACGGACTGATAGTGGCGCCAGCACTCAATGAGCAGAGGTTTCAACACTGTGACCCAGTTTAAAAAGCTGTTAACCGCAGGGAATAACATGCAAAAGAAAACACAGTAATGCTTTTGGTAGAATTCAGAGCCTTTACGTCAACCGTGTTTTTCTTTCTATTTTTGTAACCCTTCCCCCATTAGCACTTGTGTGCAACATTGCACACAAGTGAAATCATTTAAGAAAAAGACAAAAGCCTAGTGGGCCAAATTCATTTCCTCAACTGTAAATAGGAAGATAGATTTTAAAAGTAAACTGGACAGTTTAATTAACTAACCACTAATGTTAATGCAAGAGCTATTTGATCAGTTATGCAAAAGAATGTTAATGTTACCAATAATAATAATAATAATAATAATAATAATAAAATCTAATTCACAAAATAAAACTCAATGGAAACAATGTTTCAGTATTTCACACGGCATCGTCAGGATATATGATGTTTAAAATGCTCGAGGGTTTTTGAATAAATACATGAATTGAATAATTTACCTTCCTCTGTATGTGGACTTGTATTGTGTGAAGTTTTCCTGTGTACCATGTCCTGGAGGACTGAATTAAAACAGTGGTCATGCGCTTGCGCACACACACACACACACACACACACACGTTATTTATCAGATTTTATTTTAAAAGAAAATCAAAATGAAGAGAGTTGCAGGGGCTACAACATGGTCATTTACTAGCAGGGAGGAAAAACGTGAAGAAAAAAATGCAGCCCAAATTCCAATATTATCAAGTATAAAGCGACACACTCGGACTCCAGCATTTGTAGTCTGTCCGGTCGGTGAAAGGAAAGCGATACCCAACAGCGGTTCTTGTAGGTCTACTGGTAATACAACTCCAAGTTCATCCCATCGTGGATTTCATCTGTGTGAAAGCGAAGTTAAGGAATAACACATTTCCACAACACCAGGGCTGCGCATGAAAAAACAAAATGCAGTGTGAAAGAAATCTAACATGTGAAATACTGCACTACTATTCGTATGGCTTCCGGGAGACTTTGGCGATATCACTTTAGTTGCTTTAGCTACATGATGTTAGATAAAAGTCTGAAGTCATGTTCATATAGTTTATTTTTATTATGTCTCAGTGGATGATGCAAAATGTTTGGCCACAGCTGTAGTGTTATGCTGTGGGCAAGCATCTACCCTGGGCAAGGTTGAAACTAACAGCTTGTGACCAGAGCCAGATTCAAACCCAGGCCTCCAGAGCTGAAAGTGATGAGAGGCTAATGGACAAACACACTGATTCACCGAGTTCCCCAGATGCACCGCTCATTGAGATCCAGTTAATCTTCTACGGGAACAGACCCTACTTGTTAGGAACACAGACTTAACCAACATAAACTCAGCCACTCACACACACAAAAGGATACAGTCCCCTAATGACACATGGTCCTTGAATATCGTATACCTGCAATGATAAAAATATGAAATAATATTACAAAAGGCATTTTTAAGTCCAAGAAATTTTCAGCTTGGTACACAACAAAAGCCACACGCGAGACTGAACAAAAAAATCAAAATGCAAGCTTTTTTTTTTATTTTAAATTCAGTACATTTAAAAGAGCGGGGTTCCAAAAAATGTACAGCGTCACGCCCCCCCCCCCCCCCCCCCCCCGCCGAAGTGTTGCTACAAGTGTTTAAATAACGTACCTGTAATTTTTCTTTTCACTGTTAACATCCTGACAACTTTTACACTTCTAACTTTAAAGTCTGTTTCAAAGCTCTTTTCAAACTATCAGCTCTAGTGCACCGATAGTGTCCGGATTACTGCCGACATTGTCAAACAGATAAGACAGCAATAACGATCCACGACGTGGTACGGAACAGAAAAGTCAGAGCATTTATGTTTTTTTTTTTTTTGGTTTCTCTTTTTTTTTTTGGAGTTGCTCTTCCTGCAGTGATTTAGAGCACAGATCTCAAACCCCAGCGCACATGAACAGACATGTTGAGAAGAACTTTGAAACAGACTTTAAAGTTAAGTGTAAGAAGTTGTTCAGACGTTAATGAAAATAAATGGCAGGTACGCTACTTACTCCAAGTTTACTGTCTGTTTTGGTCAAAACAATCTTCACATAACCTTTTTCTTTACAGCGTCCCTCTTCTCCCATGTCAGTCTGTAAGCACTAGATTCCCCAGAATGCTCTCTGTGCTGGACAGAGTGCATTACTAGTTAAGTAACTTTGCCTGTGCACAGTTTCAGTACAGAAGCCTGGATGTCACAGCATGTCTGTTTCACCTCTGGTAAGAGATGAAGTCTATATAAAAAGGGTCTCACCATTTCTTCAGCACAATCTTGTCCCACCTGGTTCCAGTCTGCGCAGAGATGAGCTTCTTCAAGTCGCCGATGGTGTCCTCAGAACTGTTTGGTTGGGTCAAGGAAAAGACGCCCAGGAAGACTAGTCGTGACATTTCAATTAAAACGGAGATTAACCCCTTCAGTGGAGAGCCATCACAGAGCTCTGATTATGCAATTGTAAGTATAACAACTGAGAAGACTAGCAGCTGCTTCTCAGTTTAGCATGGTCACCCTCGCACACCCCAAAATCAGGGGTTCCCACGCATCGGAAAAATAAATATCCAATGAACCCATACAATTATTGAATTACACTCTCTCCCTGCTTGTT
>NC_054571.1:710116-753495 GCF_017654505.1 Polyodon spathula | reverse complement strand
CCCCAAGAAGGTGAGGATCGAGGAGGGAACGCCCTCGGCTTCACACCCAGCGTTAGAAATCAGTCGCCCCTTAGGGTTAGCGCCGCACGGACCGGTTATTCAGATAAGATCCCCACAGGTGTTGACTGCACACGTTTTCTGTTTCAGGTGAAATGAGTGAAGAAGCGGCTGCTTGGGTTAGCGATGGTCGCTGCTTTTCTTAGACTCTGTGGAGAGCAGCGATCCACACAAACCCAAGCAGCTGAAGAACTTCCCTCGTTTCACTTGGAATGACAGTGCTAACCCAGTCAATTGACTCTCACCTGGGGAGAGCTTTGAATGGTTTGCGCTGCTCCAGTCCAAATTGCATCTTTGCGCTGAATTTACAATACTTTTTAATACGTTCAACAGCAAACGTTTCGGCGAGAATGTGTTTTGAAAACATTGAAAGACTTCTAGTTGAAACATTTGTCACTGGATTTAATTCTAAAGTTAAAAATAGTCTTTTTTTAATATATTTTAATAGTTCATTCGTAGTCTTGTTTTTTGTGATTTATGAGAAGTTACCACGTTGCGTGTGTGAGATGTCTATCGCAGTCATCATTTTGCACAGTTCAAGCAGTGAAATCACGTGACAGTTTAAAACTGGAATGGGTCAAAACTGCTCTGAATAGGGTCTTATTACCATTCTGGGAGGGGCTGTGATGATGGCTGTTTTGATTGGTTGCAAAAATTTTCAAGCTGGTTTAGAACGTGGAAGTGGATTTTAAACCCAAACATTTCAGGAAATGAAACAGAATCGGACACTTCTGTAGTAAAGCACGGTAAAGCACAGAGAGGTATGGTAAAAGCGTGTTAATGAAGCATTGCAACCATGGTAAACTATGCTTTATAAAAGTTTCCCATAGCAAAGAAATAAAGCACAGTGAAAGCATGGTAAAGCCCAATGAGGTATGGCAAGCATATTTAAAACAGGGTTAACTATGGTAAATGCACAGTATAATTCCCATGCTATCATGGGATTTGCTGCACAGTAACACCGAGGTAAACTTTATCAGGGGCACCGTGTCGTTGCTGTTTTAACCCGCTTGTTTCGTTTGCCTGCAGTGCCCGATGCCAGCTGCGAGCTCTGTGGATTCTACTTTGAGAACCGCATAGGTTGCAACCGCAAGGCCCTGGCCAGCACGCCCGCGCGCACCTGCGTCAAGAGGAGTGATCGAGGAGGGAACGCCCTCGGCTTCACACCCAGCGTTAGAAATCAGTCGCCCCTTAGGGTTAGCGCCGCACGGACCGGTTATTCAGATAAGATCCCCACAGGTGTTGACTGCACACGTTTTCTGTTTCAGGTGAAATGAGTGAAGAAGCGGCTGCTTGGGTTAGCGATGGTCGCTGCTTTTCTTAGACTCTGTGGAGAGCAGCGATCCACACAAACCCAAGCAGCTGCTTCTTCCCTCGTTTCACTTGGAATGACAGATTAACCCAGTCAATTGACTCTCACCTGGGGAGAGCTTTGAATGGTTTGCGCTGCTCCAGTCCAAATTGCATCTTTGCGCTGAATTTACAATACTTTTTAATACGTTCAACAGCAAACGTTTCGGCGAGAATGTGTTTTGAAAACATTGAAAGACTTCTAGTTGAAACATTTGTCACTGGATTTAATTCTAAAGTTAAAAATAGTCTTTTTTTAATATATTTTAATAGTTCATTCGTAGTCTTGTTTTTTGTGATTTATGAGAAGTTACCACGTTGCGTGTGTGAGATGTCTATCGCAGTCATCATTTTGCACAGTTCAAGCAGTGAGCCGTGTCTTGCTGTCCTCTTGCCCAAACTGCAAGAGATGACATTGCTCATATTAATCAAGCTGAGGGCACATGAAGACACTTTGTGGCTTGGAACCTGCTTTCAGGAGCCAAGGTTTCGGGCCAGACCAGGGGAGACTGGGGGTTTGATACAGCAACCTCGGACTAGGTCTCCCGGTTTGGAACCAGATTTTCTGAGCTTGGGACACCCTACACACCTCATACTAAGTATAGTTTGGGACACACAAACACGTAATACCGTACTAACATTTATTACTCTCTAACTCTAGCCCTGGATATACAAACCTGTATCTCTTTACTTTGGATTATTTAACAGTCTAGGGTGCTTCTAACCCTTTGGATGCTTTTAAGACGCCAAAACCTAAAAATGAGAGCGGGCGCTAACTTGACTGTCCTCAAAGTAAGACGCAGCAGTTTATAGCCAAAACAAGCCTTTTTTTTTTCTGGAAGAAATATTGTTTTAGAATGAAAAATTAATTTGGTGCTTAATGGGTTACTGTTACTGGCTGTTAATTAAGGACCTTTATTTCTTCCAAATGTTGTAACGTCATGCTGCATGTTTTTTTTTCCCTGTACGTTTTCATGAACTGACATGATTGTTATTGTGTGATACCTGAAATGAATGAGAAGCTATGGCCTGTGAAAAGCAGATGCTAATGGATGGTCTCTCTGCGTCTCTGTTGCAGATGCGGGCAGCCTCTCTCTCCTCGGCAGAGCTGGATTCCTCCCCGCCTGCAGTTCAGCGCTCCCCAGTGGGCAGGCACACTCCCGGCAGTCCCTTGGGGAAGCGAGTGAGCAGAGAGCTGGGGGGAGGGCACTGGGAGATGGGGAGGGGGCCTGAGTGTGGCGGAGTGGGGGTCCCGGGCTCTCCAACATCGCCAGTGTTGCACGACCTGACAACCCAACATCAGCTTCTTCATCAGCAACAGCAGGGCGCTCGGAGCGAACTCAACATCCGCTCACCCAGAGGTAAAGACTGCCAGGGTCAATTACAGTTACAGTGGTAATTACAATCTTAATTACAATTACATTGACAATTACTGTCTCAATTACAGCAGAGTGTTTGCTGAAACTGCTATTAGTCACAATGCTGCTCTGTTCAAGTGCAATTCCAAGTAATTCGATTGACAATTATACAAAAAAGTAACAAACAGCTGCTAATATTAACTCTTTGCAGGCCATTTATTCAGCGCCTGTCTTTTTTTCAGAGTAAAACAGGTTTAAAAGGCATTGAATCGCAAAAGGACACTCAGTACTGCATCTCCAGCCAAGCCCCACCCCTTGTTCGCTGTATTTTTCACATACCTCTTTATAGACGTGCATACTGATAAATCCTTGCCTGATCACTCGTTTTATCACCAAACTCCTCAATAATGCGATCCAAGTCATTATTTTATTACTATAACATCTCATTAAGCTCTGCAAATGCCTGTGTTTTTTAAACAAACAGATTGAAATGATTAAAAAATCATTTATCTCAGGATATTTCTGATCAAAGTCTTTCAGCTGTGTAGAAAGAAAAGTAAACACCGTTTATATAAAATTAATAATCCAGCAGTTTTAAATAGCTTAGTTTACTTTAGAAATACTAAAATGAACGACAAACGTTGTCCTGTCTGGGATCCTTGAACGTGTGAAGTGTTGTGTTTGTGAACTCGGCTCTAGGGAGTGTGAAGTGTTTCTGGATGACAGCTGGCTTTACTGCAGCAGAGGAAGCTGCGCGTTTATGAAAATGAACCTGTCTGTCTGTCTGCGTGCTCAGGGTTCGAGAGGAGACCCCCCAAGCACCAGGCCCACCTGGAGGGGGACGAAGCCCTGGAGAGGCGTCCCACGGCCCCCCGAGTCCGCACCATCCCCTCCCTCGTGCCAAAGCCCCCCGCCACCCCCCTCGTCAAGATCCTGGGCAATATGTACTGCCTGAAGTGCCGGTAGGTGCTCTGTCCCTCCCTTTAATCCTCTAGAGCAGGACAAGACACGGCATGGTTTACATACGAGAAGTACAGAAACGATACCAGCTGAGTACTTAGATAGAAATGTGTGTGACTGCTCTAAAGTGGTTGCACATATAGAATAAATACGTCTTTAGGCCCTGGAGACCTGGAACAGTCCTAGGGCAGATCTCTCCACTCACGACTGCAGAACACAGCAGTGGTGATATTATTAGGGATCCTTTGAGTCAGCCCTTTATACAGCGGACCAGGTTATAAGCAGCATGGTTGAGAGTCCCATAATGCCGTTCCAGCAGCACTGGTCTTCTCGTTATAAGGCAGAGCACAAATAGCCCTGTCTTCTAACTACGGCTCCCAACCGTTTTAAAGGCTGGCACTGCACTTTATTTAGCAGGGTCAGTATTTTTGTAGCAGGTTTTATAATTAGTATTTCATTTTATTGTTTGTGTTTGATTTAGTAGTAGTTATTTTTCATTGCAGGGATGGAAGTAAGACTCCTGCTGATTAGCCACGGGGCTAATCTAATAAGCTCCGATGTGTCTTAATAAACTCCTGGTAAAACCAGGAATGGATCACACTGCTGTGCAATGAGAGCCTTATTTGCATCCTTGCATTGACTAATACTTCATGTACCTGTGTGCCTTTTTAAAATGACTGAGAGTAAAATATCACATTACAATGCCGCCCTCCCTTCGGTCAGTAACAGCGTGTGTGTGTGTGTGTGTGTGTCCGTGTTGCAGGTTCTGTGAGGTGCAGTTTGTCGGTCCGCTCTCCATGCAGGAGGATTGGATCAGGCACTTGCAGCAGCACATCTTGGAAATGAACTTCTCTAAATCCGTCCCCCCTCTGGAGGAGAGCAGCCCCCCAGCGGAGCCCATGGACACCGCCACACAGGTCCTGTAGGGGGCGCCACCAGCCGACCATAGTCATTTTATACATTTAAAAAAAAAAAAAAAAAAACTTTACAAATTCCAAAGAACGGGTGTGACTGGTGCCATTGTTCTTAGTTGGAAGTACCCCGTCTCCCTGTCCTGAGGGGGGGGGGGGGGGGGGGGGGGGGGGGGGGGGGGGGGGGGGGACTCCTCTTTTGTCAGAGGGTCTGACTGGAAGAACACACAATAGTGAACACACGTCACTTCACCCTTGAGGAACCAATTCTATGACATAAGTGCGACACATACTTTATTAAGTGGCATAGACTCTTAACTAGTATTACTGCTTCTACTGCTGCGTCAAAATGTCTTATTTCTTTACGTTTCTTTCTGTTTTAAGAGAACTGTCCTGAGAAGGTCTGGGGGGAAAGGATTGTTATTATTTTTTATGATTGTGTGCACAATGTTTTAATAAAGTAACTTCTTTAAAAGAAACACAGATATAAGGCAGGGATGGAGGGAATGGATTCTGTCAACTCCCAGTTGTAGTTCCATAAAAGTGTAATCCAGCCTGCAGTGAATCTCGTCCATCGATTGTAGGACTTGTAGGAATGTAATTAGGAGGCACTTAATTCCACGTTGCTGTCTGCATCATGAAACCAGTGTGTAAAACATCACGTTCCCAGTATCAAACTGGGGCTGCAGCCTACAGTCTAATCTGCAACCGGACATCACACTAAAATCAAAGACTGCTCATGCATCTTGCTGAATGAAGTTCCCTGACCAGTATAACACATCGACTTCTGATGATTTTCTGAAAGGTGAAAGCAAGGTGCATCGTGGGATATCGAGACCTTCCAGGACGTCCCTCGCATGAAGACGGGAGTGGAATCAGAGTTGAGAGTTCCTCAGTGTGGTAAACCCTGGACGTTGTTTGCAGGCACAGTATTGTGAAATGCTCGGATTTCAAGGACCCCTGAGGCCCAGGTGCTATAGATTAAGCCTGTGTTAATCCCACAGGCATTGCTAAAGACCTCTTCCCAGGCAGTTCCCTTGCAGGTGTGCAGCGCGTCCTGCTTACAGACTCGTGATTGTGAAGGAAAGGGCTTGGGGCTCTCTGTGGGACTAGATGCTAACATAGACTGTTGTTGTTTTTATATTTTAAGTCCAGGTCAAATGGGACTCTAAAAATAAGATGTTATTAGAAATAAACTATATTAGACACACATACATTATTATATATATATATATATATATATATATATATATATATATATATATATATATATATGTATATATATAAATGTATGTTCAAGATCATGGTCCACTGGACCAGTAGACAATTCCGAATTACCACAACAGCCTTCGTCATCGAATAATAATTAAATATATATCTATATATATATATATATATATATATATATATAATATATTACCATATATATTTATTTTTTTTTTTTTTTTTTTTTTTGCAGCAGTTTCTGTTAGCCACGGTAGCGTTTCTGTCTCCTGTCTTTTTGAAGCACTTTTGATCTGCCACTTTGGGGAAAAATATACCTTGTGTTCCTTTTAACACAAACTGAAAAGTATTGATTTTTGAAGTTTTTTTTTTTTTTTTAATTGTCTTCCTTTTTTCCTTCCCTAACAAAATATGAAGGTAAAGCAACGCTAAGAAGCAGACAAACGTTTCGGTGCTGCTGAACGAGGCACTGCCCGGGCACGTTTGTCCGCCGCGCTCGCTTTCTTACAGTGTGAATTGTGATTGGGCGTTTTGAAACTGTGGTCGCTGTAAACCAATGAATCCTGGGCTCCCATTGTTCACCTGTGCTAGCAATGCACAGACATGTGCTTCAGTACTAACTTAGGGACCAAATGCCCCGTCTCTCCTTTCCTTGCTTCTGAATGACAGGGCATGCCCTGATGGAGGGAGCTCCGTTCACACTTACAGATGTGCAGTATTGACCTTTCAGGAGGCAGTAAAGGACCTTCAGTCTGAAAGCCATTGTTTCCTGGGTTCAGGCAGGGATGGAAACAAGACTCCCTTTGCATAGCAGTCCGATCCATTCTGAGTTTTACTACAGACCTGAGCTTGCTACCTATACACTGGCTAATCAAGCTCACAGTGCATCCTGGGACTGGTGAAACAGCTGTGCAGTAGGAGCTGTAGGGATGTAAGGCAATATGGCTTGTTGATCCTGCCTCTTAATGTATAGAAGTCTCCTCTGATGAGCACTGCTTTCGTTTTGGCCCCTCAAAGTGAGAAATGAGAAGACCCTGCGTCACCATAAGAGGCAAGTGTTAAATCACAGTTTAAGAGTGAAGCCCAGTCAATGCCATTATCGTATCTGTTGGATTTCTGGCAGTATCTGATTGGAAGCAGGAGTCCATTCCCCTTTATCAATTCCAATTTTTAATCAATTCCAATTCCTCCAAAGGTCGGAGCGGTACTCGATTGTAAAAGTGAGGGAAGGACAGGTTTTCTTGTTTTGAATTCCACGTTAAGAATGGATGTATGTACCCCCTGATAGATAAACGATAACTGCTTCTTAAAGGTAGTTAACAATAGAAGTGTCGGCACACCCAACTGACATCACAAATAAATAACGCTTGTTCTGCCACCACAGAATGGTTTCCATTCCTTCGTTTAGATGAGAATTCAAAGGTGTACCGGCTTTATAGTCGTCCTTTCTTTACTGTAATATGGTACAGCAATTTCAAATGAAAGGAAGTACTGTATTCAGAAGCGTGGTCAAGATGGTGTATTAAATGTTTGTTTCAGCATTGTTTGCCGTTTAGTTTTCTTTAATCTTCCAGTTTATTATTATTATTATTTTTATTATTATTTTGAATCACCTGAGAAATTACATTGTATTAATAAATGAAGTTAAGTAACGAACCCATAACATTTGCATTGTGGTATTTTATTATAATGAAAGATTCACAGTTTTTTAAGATTTATAATACAATAAAATACTCGGGTAATGCACAGATATAAAGCAACAGATTATGAAAAAGGGCACAAATAAATTAATTCACATTTTTCGAGGATGCATATAAAGATGTAAACCTTTTCGTGTTAATATACAATAGAGGAATTAGTATAGGGTTACATATTCACTCACACACACTAGATTTCCTATTCTGGGCAGCTGGCTGTGTTGAGCAGAACACTTCAGAACCATTCCTATGAAGGAGCTGAAGGGAGGAAAGTAGAGACCAATTTTGAACGTTTGCCAGGCAAAAGGATATTTTACTAGAATTCATACAATGTTTACAATTTAGTATGAAACATTTTTTAAATTAGTAAACGGATCATTCAGTATCATCAGCCCATCAGCTTCTAGCTGGAGCAGGTGTTAATACACAGAAGATGCCCGCTGGAACGTCACCGCCTCACCTGTGAATCAAATTAAGAACATAAGAAAGTTTGCAAACGAGAGGAGGCCATTCGGCCCATCTTGCTCGTTTGGTTGTTAGTAGCTTATTGATCCCAAAATCTCATCAAGCAGCTTCTTGAAGGATCCCAGGGTGTCAGCTTCAACAACATTACTGGGGAGTTGATTCCAGACCCTCACAATTCTCTGTGTAAAAAAGTGTCTCCTATTTTCTGTTCTGAATGCCCCTTTTTCTAATCTCCATTTGTGACCCCTGGTCCTTGTTTCTTTTTTCAGGCTGAAAAAGTCCCTTGGGTCGACACTGTCAATACCTTTTAGTATTTTGAATGCTTGAATTAGGTCGCCGCGTAGTCTTCTTTGTTCAAGACTGAACAGATTCAATTAAAAATCGATCCGCGCAGGTAAAAACGTTATTTAATAAAGTTGTTTATTTCTCTTAATTATGTGTGTGATCCTTCTAAACGTTTTTTTTTTTTTTTTTCTCAGCGCAAAATCAATACAAGTTCAAGGCAAATGTAGGTTCTAAAGTGTGTGTGTGTTTTTCTTTTTTAAACGAAAATAAATAGAAAAATCATTTATCTTTTTATCTAAATCTTTTGTAGTCATCTTTGTATTATCTTAGTATAAATACATGTTAATTTGGATTCATATGTTGTTTTTCTCTGACTTTATGTGAACGAAAAGACACACATTGCCCATTTTCCCATTGGAAATAGTGATATTTTGAAATATCACTGTCCTGGTCACAAAAGCAAAGTTTGTGGGGAATAATAGCCATGTTCTATACTATATACTTAGTAAATGCATTTGATAATTTCCCCACACTTTAGGGTATCTCTGGTTTTGGGGGGTGTATATATATATATATAGAGAGAGAGAGAGAGAGAGAGAGGATCGTTTCCTTTACGACTGAAGCTGTTTAAGGGTTGTAATTTTTTTAGTTGGCCACACGATGGCAGCATAACACACATCCAACCACAACTAATGCTGCGAGGTGGCCGCTAGGTGGTGACAATTACTACTGTGGCGTACGCCTCGCTGTCAATCATCCTTGTGGCCAGTTCACAGGTAAAGCCCCGCTGAATCATTTATTAATCAATAGACAGTATTACTTAGCAGTGTATTTGATAGAGACGGAACGGTCTGCAGTTTATAGCAATTGAAGCGACGCTTATCTATTGTTTTAATTCATCTTTTGTAGAATAGGGAGATATTTCAAATGATTGATTTCTGATTAATCCCGTTCTTAATTGTTCACTTAAATAATTAAGTGTCCTATTAATTTCAGAAGAGAAGCTAAACAGACTAGCTTCACGTCCCTTCCCTCGCACGGTGTCCAGTTTCGCATGGTTTATAATGTGCGTTTACCCCTAAATACCTGGACATATTAGCAGTGCCGCTTTCACCCCACTATAAAACAGACAAACAAACATATAGAAGCATCTTAAAATAATTCACTGTCAGGGAACATTATGAACACCAGGACGATGCGAGCTGGGTTATAGTTTTTAACGATAGTGGTTAAGCAAGGGTGAAGATATTTTCTGGGATGAACAAAGCCCTTTAAAGTTGAAATCAGTACTTCGCTCGTGTGTTTGGAGAACTGGAGCTCTCGATCGAGGAAGATGCGTGAGGCGGCGTCCCATCTGTTTACTGAAGCAATGCAGACTCCGCTAATAACTGCGCTGTACCCATTGTGCATTACATTTATTATATTTATAATAATGTCATTCAATAAGGAACGTGCTTTACTGCAATATATAGTTAGAATAACACGTTTAGTGAAAGCAGTTTCAATGTATACTATCACGATCAATAGCAATTCAATAACAATGCGTGCACCTACATATGCGCTTCAAATGCTATAGCGATTTATTATTATTATTATTATTATTATTATTATTATTATTATTATTATTATTATTAAGCTACTAATATTTGTTTCTACTTGAATGCGGTAAGCAGGTCTCCAATTATATTATTTGCTAAAATGGAAGTTATTCTTTTTATTATTATTATTATTATTATTATTATTATTATTATTATTATTATTATTATTATTATTATTATTATTGTTGTTGTTGCATTAGCATTTTAGAAGCCCGCTAGTGTATCTGTGTGGTTTGAACGCGCTCATTAAAACGTGCTTCTCTCAAGACTTCTTTATTACAGCAAAACAGCGCGCACCGTGTAAAATAATATATCAGCGTTTTAAAATCACTCTGAGCTGGTCAGTAGACTGTTATTAACAATAATAACAAATTAAAAAGCATAGTTTAGCAAAGTTTTTTTTTTAATATCTATTTTAATTCTAATTTGAGTTTGACCCCCCCCCCCCCCCCCAAAAAAAAAAAAAAAAAATTATATGAGAAGTATTGTCAATGATTAATATTGATTTCAATTCAATCTGCCTCGTCAAAGAGCTAAACACATACCCAGCCCGCATCTTTCACTCTTCAGGTTATAGGGGCCGGGTCCCTAATGCGCGTCATATGCTGTATTAGGAGGCAAATTATTATTATTATTATTATTATTATTATTATTATTAATTATTATAATAATAATAATAATAATAATAATAATAATAATAATAATAATAATAATAATGTTATGAATACCTCATTGGATTTATTATTTCTACAAAATAATGAACACAATCTGTAGTGGTAACTTTCTGTACAGTATGGCCTCTTTCATATATTAACATAAACCCCAGCCCCAGCTTTAATGAAAGCATGTCCAAGGTGCGCTATTGATAATGCTGCACACCTTGCTGTTTGTGGAGGGGAGCGTTCATGTTAATAATTACACACACACAGAGAGAGAGAGTGTATTCCAGTGCCGAGGGCTGTTAAACCCCGATTCCGAGCTGCGGTCCGAGCTGATACAAACACAGGAGCTGATGCGCACAGTCCGCCTGGTCGCAGAATGAGTCAGGAGAGTCACACCTGGTAACGCAGCGTGCATTGCAGCTACTATCCCGCTGTGCTTTCATTTGAATAGACCCGGTCACTACTCTCAAACTCTCCTCCAGCACACCCCAAAATAACAGGGCACGCCTGTGTTGTGTTTAAACCAACACCGTGTAATAAATAGCACATATTCACACATTATTATTATTATTATTATTATTATTATTATTATTATTATTATTATTATTATTATTATCAACTGTATCGCATTAAGTTCTACGATTGAAGCGTTTTTACATACACTATCTAACGGGTAGTGCTGGTTCACAAACGCTTCGTGCTGTGCCGATGAAGAGCTGGATTTGTTCGAACGATATCTGTTATATCTGAAATGATTCTGTTTGTATTGTTTTGGAAATGTAAACACGTCTTGATAAAGAGAGATACGATATATAATTTAATATAAATGTGCACAATATTGAGGGTATGGAAACAGGAGGCTGGATTTTTCAACATACGAATAATGAATTCCTTTCTGACACAGTGTCGCTGGTGCGGGTGTGGTGAGTGTGCTTTGTCACTCCTGGCATTAGCTTGTGTTAACACTGTATTGGAAGACACATTGAAACATGACGGAATTCGAGTCAGAATTCAGATCAGATTATTAAAACTAATCCCATCACTGGCACATATGGGATGTACAGTTCAATTTAGTTTTTACCGATAAAGTTACAAAACTCCACGCGTCGGGATTATAGTCCACCCTCACTGAAAAGCATGATCTATAACAGAGATTTGTTTAATAGCCGGTATGCACCGTTTGAAAAATACTATAACATAGTATAATACTAACATAGTAAAATACTATAACATAGTAAAATAATATAACAGTAAAATACTCCGCAGTGCTTTGTAATGTTCGGGTACTGTTCTTTTTGTTATGCATGTAATACTATAGACGTACAGCACTGCTTCGTATTCTTTTAGCTGTAATACACACACACACACACACACACACACACACACACACACACACACACACACACACACACACACGCCCGCTTTAAAATATTTCATTCCGGTAGCAACATTAGAAAATGCAGATTCAGAAAAAAAAAAGTCTGCATGAAAACATTATATTAAAACTTCATACGTTACAGCGAAGAAAGTCAGATGCGTTCCTTTAAAAAAAAAAAAAAAATTTGTCATTGTACTCCGATCCAAAGGCAATGATGGTGTCTTCAAGCCTAGAGCCAGAGTTTAGCCTATAGCCCTTCTTGACTGAAGTGAGAGCCTCAGCACTGGGGTAATATCTGAACTCTTAAGTACGACACGTTCTTCACTCCTACTCATTCCCTCCACAGAACTGGATCGGAGACGCGACGATTCTCCCATTCCCTCCTCCCCCCCCCCTCCTTTTGCTCCCTCCCTCTCCCCTCTCTCTGCATCATCTCTTTCTCAACTCAGAGGGCTGCATTTCCTCCTGGAACTACCATCAATAACAGCAGCGAGGGAAATTAAGTTCTCTCCCCGCTTCAGATTGGAGACGCGCCGGACACTTCATTTTGGAATACCGTTATAGGCCAACAACAACAATAACTTATTCTTACCCCCCCTCCCCACTTCCTGGAAGCGAATACAGTAGTGCTCGCTTTCCTTGTTCTTTTTAAACCCAGGTAGGTAGTTTTCTATTCGTGTGAATGTGTACAGTGTTCAGCATTGACGGTCTGTGTCTTGTAAGAGGTATGCGCTTTCAAATGCGCCAGGATATGACTTAATACAGACAGCGCGCACTACTGCAAGGTATTTGCTCTGTATATTTAATATTGGTGTAGCCTTTGTACTTAATGCGTTTTCAGGGCCATTTCTCTTGTGGAGTCGCGGTGTAACTTGCATTGCCTTTCTTCGTATATTCGTGTTTGGTTTTGTTTGGCACATGCAGATAATGACCTTTTCCAAACCTTGCACTGTTTTTGTAACGTGCAGTCAACACTCCGTTGTGTTTTTCTGCAACTTCTGTGCCTCATATCTTAAACTCGCCTCAAACCTGTTCGCACCGTCTTTATATATCAATGCATCCTAATTCATCCGTTCTGTTCATTCCACACGCAAGGTGTTAACATATCAGACAGCGGTTGATTGTCCGCAACACAAAGACACAACTGGTGTCCTGTCTGTCTCTCCCTACATCCAAAAAACTGTCGTTTCTGCTCTCACAGTCCTAGCGCACTGTATTATTATTATTATTATTATTATTATTATTATTATTATTATTATTATAATAATAATAATAATAATAATAATAATAATAATAATAATAATAATAATTGAATTTATAGTCACAGGCAGTTCCCGTGTAATTATAGCTGGCAGGAATAATTTTAATAATTCGCATATCTGTAAGAGATTCACGCTGCCGCTAGTGGAAATCTAACGCAATTATCCATTATTGCTCACAGCGCTCGCGTTAAATAACGACGACAATGGTACCATCAATTGCGCTTTATATAATAAGCAGGTGGTGTTTTTTCCAAATTGCATAGCGGTTCCAAACAGAGGGTTGGCGTGTGCTCGGTAGAAATCCCCAGGTGGTTCTAGGTTTACGCTCTAGAACCCCTGTTTTACTAGATTCTATAAAGAACCGTGCTTTTTACCAAACAGTAAGGCGTTGCACACACTGTCCTGAAAAGAAAGGTACATAGCGATGCACAGAACAGGCGTGTCAGACACGGTTATATGATTCTAGTATAGAATACGAAGTTCCTATAGACCTCGTTATATATAGAAATCTATTAAGTGTAATACACACATTTGGCATAAACAACAACACAGGGGTTACAGGGAATTTTACGCATATGATTTTAATTTTGGATTACAAAATATAGCCTATACAAGCCTGGACTATACATGTATTTAAAAAAATATATTTTGTTTTATTACCACTAATCAAGATATTATTAAACATTTTTGAAAAAAATAGCCACGTTTTGTAGTAACGCAGCGCAATACAAACTGTACTTTCAGCAGCGTGACGCGACCATGCTAGTTCTACATGTACAGACACGCAGTGACTTTAATTCCGTGTCTCATTCTTGTTAGGCGCGTTTTCCAGTTTATATACTATAATAATAATAATAATAAATAAATAATAATAATAATAATAATAATATAATAATAATAATTCCATTAATAATAATAATAATAATAATAAGAGAAGAAGAAGAAGAAGAAGAAGAAGAAGAAGAAGAAGAAGAAGAAGAAGAAGAAGAAGAAGAAATCGGATTCTGTAAACTGTCGAGGATAATAATAGCATTTTCTTTAGCATTTTCTTTTGCCTCAACTTTTTAAAAATAGTGCCGTTAATAATAATAATAATAATAATAATAATAATAATAATAATAAAATGAAGAAGAAGAAGAAGAATAAGAAGAAGAAGAAGAAGAAGAAGAAAAGAAAATCGGATTAGCCTAAGACATTTGACAGGATCCTATTATTATCGTAAAAGAAAACGGAGTTTAAAAAATTTTTTTCACGGCAAAATATTATAGTAATAATAATAATAATAATAATAATATAATAATAATAAGAAGAAGAAGAAGAAGAAGAAGAAGAAGAAGAAGTTTTTAAGATCTGATGATGATAATTATATATTTTTTATTTTTTTATTTTGCCTTAACTATTTACAAATATATTGTTATTGTAGTTATTATTATTAAAATAGTATCTAGATCGCTTTATTATTATTATTATTATTATTATTATTATTATTATTATTATTATTATTATTATTATTACAAACGAGCAAGATGGGCCGAATGGCCTCCTCTCGTTTGTAAACTTTCTATATTTCGTATAATATCCACTATATATGTTTTCTGCGTTTCTTTTTGAATGGATTTTAGTTCTCAAATATTATAATTTAATAGAAAAATCTTTTAGGTCAGTTTTCGGCGGGTTAATAAATATAAGCATATAGATCGTATTTAAACTGAAACGGAAATACCCAAAGGAAAGAAATGCAGTTATAGTTATCAAATACAGGTTGCGTTTCATTCTTTCTTTCTTTCTTTCTTACTGTAAGTCGCATTTATGTCAAGCCGTGCAAGATCCATTTCGCTTTCCAGCATCAAGTGAAAAAAATGCTGTCAAAATAATAATAATAATAATAATAATAATAATAATAATAATAATAATAATAATAATAATAATCCGACAAAAAGATTTCAGCCAGAGCGATACAACGTGATGGCTGTTTCTGTGAAGATCATGTAAGCCTGTGTATATAGCCCGGAATAAAGGTAACGTCGCACAGTCGCATCGGTTCGCAGGTGCTGGAAGTCCGCACTTGGAAATGCTGCATTCTCGCTTGGGCGTGCCAATGGGAAAACGCAAACAGCAAACAAATAGCACAATGCTACCGAGTCTGTGAGTAGCAGGCTTGTGCAACGCACCGTTAATTGAGACAATTATCTGCAATGCGATGAGGACACTGCGTTTGACAACTGCATCCTGTGATTACTAGATAATTACAAATATACATATTATTAGTAAAACGCTGCTATTGTCGCAGGCAGTCATGCAAACAATATATGAGATAATTATACTTAGTAGGACAGGAAAAATAGGAAAATTAAATATTATTAATAATAACTAGCGAGATTGTGGTCTGTTATTTACATAAATATTTACATAAAATATGTAAAAATAACTACAACTTCATCTGCTATGACTATTATTAATATTATTATTATGTTATTATTTAATACGACTTAATAATAATACATTTTAGTTATAGTTATCTGATTTTATTTAGAGTATGCTATCCAAATGTCTTAATAATAATAATAATAATAATAATAATAATAATAATAATAATAATAATAATAATAATAATAGCTTTACAATAACACTGATAATTATTCAGTTGTAGACTGTATTAACCCATTAGCTGTCATTGTTCTCATTCGAGCTTGTAATTTTGTGGAGTATTTTTAACTGGCATCTACCTGTTTTTTTTTTAATTTTATTTTCTCTTTAACTTTATTGTTAAAGGCCGGAGAATGGTTGAGATGATGTATTATTATTATTATTATTATTATTATTATTATTATTATTATTATTATTATTATTAGCAGCAGCAGCAGCAGCAGTAGTAGTTGTTCTTGTTGTAGTATACAGTAATAAGTCATGTGTACAGTTAAAGTCTATAGTTGAAAGTACACACAGTGGGTTATTGAGTGTCGAGGCGTGCAGAAGTGGAACTGTGATTATTCTGAGTGGGGGTCTGAGCTGATAAAGCTCCCCACTCCCGAGTCATCAAACTTCAAGGCTGGACTGCACATGCATAAACAACGAGTCCATTTACCCAGTCATTTTGTAACCATTCACCGTGGCCTTGCAGGGGACCCCCTGTTACTGCTGTTGATTCCAGCCTCCACTATTTCCATTTCAAACACAACAATATGAGCGTATGAAAGCAGAATACCAATCATTAGAACCTATTTGACCATATGCTTAAACGAATGATTACATTATTTCTGTTTCAACAACATGACTATGGGCAGCCCATTCCATCCCCTCACCACTCTCTGTGTGAAGAAGAGTCTCCTTCAGCAACATGACTAGGTAACCCATTCCATCCCCTCACCACTCTCTGTGTGAAGAAGAGTCTCCTTCAGCAACATGACTAGGTAACCCATTCCATCCCCTCACCACTCTCTGTGTGAAGAAGAGTCTCCTTCAGCAACATGACTAGGTAACCCATTCCATCCCCTCACCACTCTCTGTGTGAAGAAGAGTCTCCTTCAGCAACATGACTAGGTAACCCATTCCATCCCCTCACCACTCTCTGTGTGAAGAAGAGTCTCCTTCAACAACATGACTAGGTAACCCATTCCATCCCCTCACCACTCTCTGTGTGCAGACTAGGTAACCCATTCCATCCCCTCACCACTCTCTGTGTGAAGAAGAGTCTCCTTCAGCAACATGACTAGGTAACCCATTCCATCCCCTCACCACTCTCTGTGTGAAGAAGAGTCTCCTTCAGCAACATGACTAGGTAACCCATTCCATCCCCTCACCACTCTCTGTGTGAAGAAGAGTCTCCTTCAGCAACATGACTAGGTAACCCATTCCATCCCCTCACCACTCTCTGTGTGAAGAAGAGTCTCCTTCAGCAACATGACTAGGTAACCCATTCCATCCCCTCCCCACTCTCTGTGTGAAGAAGAGTCTCATTCGCTTTATCCTGAGTTTATCTCCACTTCATTTTCAACTGTGTGTCTCTGCTCCAGGTCTCGGTGTTGTGTTTAAAGTGTTGTTTTGGGTTAATTATGTCAACTCCCCTCGATTCTTCTTAATTCCATGCTAACTCGATTGAGTTCTTGACCGCTCCACAGAGAGAGCTTGGTTTTGATCAATTACCACAACTAAATGATGTGCTTATTTATGTTGGATTTACCACTATTCCTCTTCAGCTTTCATTAAAACCTGCATGTCTTCTACTCTTTCCCCTTTTTACTTTCCTTTTAAGATTCTAACAACTCCCATGATGCATTCAACCGTGATCAGTTTTATAGAGATAATACGCTTTGGTCTCTGCTTTTAACACATTTCTTCCAGAGTTCAGCCTGCTCTGCGCTATACTGTATCAGAAACACAGGTTGACATTTTCCACAAGTCGTTTTAGCTGTACACTCATCCTTATAGAAGCTTACCACAGTAAAAGAGTAGCAAATACAGTGAAAGCATGGGAAAGCATGGGCAGGCATTGTAGAGAATAAGAACATAAGAACATAAGAAAGTTTACAAAGGAGAGGAGGCCATTCGGCCCATCTTGCTCGTTTGGTTGTTAGTAGCTTATTGATCCCAGAATCTCATCAAGCAGCTTCTTGAAGGATCCCAGGGTGTCAGCTTCAACAACATTACTGGGGAGTTGATTCCAGACCCTCACAATTCTCTGTGTAAAAAAGTGCCTCCTATTTTCTGTTCTGAATGCCCCTTTGTCTAATCTCCATTTGTGACCCCTGGTCCTTGTTTCTTTTTTTAGGCTGAAAAAGTCCCTTGGGTCGACACTGTCAATACCTTTTAGAATTTTGAATGCTTGAATTAGGTCGCCACGTGAGGTATGGTAAAGCAAATGAGTAGACATGGCAAACCAGGGGAAACTATGGCAGTATAACCAAATACAAATTATGCTACCTTTCTTAATTTTGCAACAAGGTGCACAAAACAGGGTTTCAAATGTACTCATAGGTTGGATCCGGTCATCCAAATGGTCAGCTTCCTGAATCTGTGAAATCTACATGCCGGAAAATGATCATGATTACTGACTTCGGATTATGTACAGTGCATGTACATGTGTAAACGTCTGCTCTTGTAAATATGGTCATAGCGAGCTATCCCTAAAAGGAAGTTGCAGATATTTCCTGCTTTACAGTGTTAATGCTTATGTAGGTTTTTTGCACATGCAGTGAATGAAAGTGGGTTCTGTATACAGCAGTGTGCACGTGTATTAGATTACAGCACCCCCTTGCTTCTGTGCTTTCGATTTGTTGTGCTTATGAAATTTAAACCACTGGAACTAGAAATCTTGGGAAAATTGTCAAAATAGACAAATTAGCGATTGTCTAATTGATGCCTTGAATTGGCCACACATGCAATTCATTTAAAATAGTAAGAGAAAAGGAACATGCACATGATAAAATGCAGGAGACTTTTTAGACGTTGTTTAAGATGCTTAATTAAAGCACGAAGCGGGCTGACACTGATGGGAAATTGAAATCCTCACATCCTGAAGTTCTCATACAGCAGAGCCCTGTTTATCCATGCGGATCGGGACCGACGATCCCGGATTAGTGAAAGACATGGATTAGCCAAAATTGGGTTTACTGTTTGGGAAATCCCAGCGCTATCAATTGAAAACGCGAAAAATGCAGCAATACAAATAAAATGTAACGTCCCAACAGCGGTCAAAATATATACTGTGCATAATCAGCTCTTCAGAGGCAGGGAGAGCTGGTTTAAAAACAGTCACCGATCTTGTTGGGTCTTTACAATTGTCATAACTGCTCTTCATTTACTTCATATATGAGTCTTAAGTCTGCTTTCTGCTCGCTTGTTGCTGGTTTCAGTAACTACAATACAGCACTGTCTGTTGGCTTGCACTGTACTCAATTGACTTAAATTAAATGATGACCATTCTCTTCCGCACTGATATTCTGATTTCCACACTAATAAAGCGTGCGAATACCTGCTTCTGCATAGATCAGGTGTTTTCTGCTCTAATACATTTTGATAATGTACTGTATTAAACCACACAGATTATGGAAATGCAAATTATTGAAACATGGATTAACGGGGATCTGCTGTATAATTGACAAATCTTGAGGTGTTCTAATAAATGTGCGCACTGCTGTATATAGAAGAGGGGTTTAATTAGAATATTATAGGGGATCCACAACTTGAAACATCATGAAACGACAGTTCTGTGAGCATGCCCATAAAAAAACACAATTCCCAATTGTGACGTCACAATCCAGGCTCACCTGACCCTAGAGTTCCGAGGTTAAAGCAGTGAGGTTAGAGCCTTCTGCACCTCTTGGACCCCAAGCGTGTGTCGTATTTTTTTGGGGGTGTGCATCTCAGAGCCGCAAACTCGGGGCGAGGCGCACCTGTCACACCCTCCTTTGACAGTGGCTGTCACATGATTCTAGACGCCTAGTCCGACTACGCCAACCAGAATTTCAACTGAAAATATTTCAGGTATTCACCAGGGTGTCTTTCTACAGAAAGTGATTGTTTAAACAAGATACAGACACACTCTGTTTTAGAGATTTTCCATTTGGAAAGAATTAGCTGTGATGATTTAGGAATAAATCGAGCCTCTTCTTATTTTAGTGATATGGATTTTGATTAAAATATTTTACATGAGCTAGCCTAAAGTTTTTAAGAAAATATTGAAATAGGTATAATTCACATGATAGAAACACAATTAATCAGAAGCAGGCAATTAAGCATGCACTGGAATATAAAACATCACCGTAAAATGAAATAAGGCTTGAAATTAATATCCTGGCACTCAGCCTGCGATACAGGGAAGGGAACACAGGGACCTGGTAAGGTACCCCCAGTGCTTACAATGCTTACTCATGCTTTACCATGCTGTAAAGATGTTTTATTATGTTTTACTTTTATAAGGGTTAGTTCAGCATGGTTTGTTTCTTAATATGCTTTACCCTGCTTTAACTGTCCTTTATTACACTTTGCTATACTTGTAGTGACGTAAACTTGAATCAGGGTGAATACAAACAAACACAACGTGGCATAATTCAATAACAAAAGTTAGAGAAGACTTGCAGTAATGAGACCCGACCAACCAAACTCCTTACACTGCTGGCTTAAACTGGTGTGCAGCCTGGGCCTCCAGGGGTCCCAGGTCAGCGTATCAGCCCAGCATTACCGGGGCTTGTGCAGTGTGGCCCCAGGACGGCTGCAGTGTTGACTCAAGACGGGACGGGAAATTTCATAGGCTTTATCATTGTAAGTTTTATTGTGCCTCTGTAATCCCAGCCCGCATGCATAGTTTTTATATCGTGAGCAGCTGCGTGCATGATTGATCTCTGTGTTTACAACACGGATTAAAGACAAGAGTCCTGAATACACAGTCCTGGTAAACAGAGCTGTCGTCTCCACTGTATATTGAAAGCACGGCAATAAAGCAATAAACAGCGGGCGGTAATTAAACGTGAGGCTTGGTTTTAAAATGAACAAAGATATGATCAGATGGTTTTTACAGCGTGGGACGTGCGCAACGTCACACTCAGTGTTTCAAATGCATTTTTAAAATTGAACTCGGGTTACGTTTCCGTTTGCCATTGGGACTGCCTTTGAAATCAGACTTGTGCATTTCCATCAGCAGCAGGTCCAGATGAAGTCCGTTTGGATTGGGACCTGCATCTCTCCACACTGAGGGTGGAAGCTACCCAATGAGCGACCAATGAGAAGAACTAGACAGAAGCAGGGCTTAAGTCTCTGACTGCAGCAAACAGGCAGAACATCAAGCCTGTGAATATATTATTGAAGGTTAACTGACTTAGAAATAAATAGCAATGATCCAAAATTAAATGCAGGTTACCTTTGGCTACAGTCTAATGTCCGAGTGCAGATTGGGGTGTAGCGTGCAAAGGGAACCTGCCCCAGTCACCTTTAATAGAACTGCCACAGGGTTATTATTTATAGTCTATTATTTTCCACGTGTTTGGAAGCCTATGCAGCGTCACTTGTTCAGTTTTGCTCAGTTTAAGATAATTCTTCCTACTTTGCATCCTTTTTTTAAGCCCTTTCATTCCTGAATGATTTTTGTCACACTGAAGAATAGACTCCTTGGCTGAGTACACACGAGAGCAGGACCACATTTTGTTTTTGCATATATTTCTACACAACCTCAGATCGCGGCGTCCCGCGAGGTTTCAGCGTGGTTCACCTGCAGCGCGAAGACAAGGCGCCATGCCAGGACTGAAGGGGTTAAACAGCTTCAGACTACAGCACGTTGTTTAGACAAGAATGTGGCAAAAGACAAGTTCAGTTCTACAAATATACCCAATGGTATAGGTCCATGAAAAGTGAAACAACTTCCACTGTAAATATTGTGTTTATGATCGTTACTTGTGCAAATCACCATCCTAAAGGCTGTCTTCAAAACCTTTATTACGCTCTTCAACAGATTTCTTTTAAGGGTAAAAATACAGAAACCGATGTATAATTGCATACCCAGATAAACATCAACCTGAAGTTAAAAGAATCACGACCTCACAATAATCAATATTCTTTCTATTGCTTTTCCAACACCAGCCAATCAGTTTGATTCAACAAGCGTATTGATTAGGCCATTTAAAAAGGCAATAAAAAAGTCAATACATTATTTTAGAGACGAGAAGCATTATATAAATTAAACTGGATGCCGGAATATGTGTTTCATGCATCATAGAGACCACTGGTAACATTAGACTGTCGACACTCTCACTGGTGTAGCTGCTGGTTTGCTGGTTTCCAGCTTGTCGTACTGGTTCTGGTGAAACTGGTCAACCACAACAAATACCTACTGTGAAGTTTAAAACCCAACTATCCGGTCCTTAGTGAATCTGTTTGCTGTATCCCTTGTTTGCAGAGTGAAAAAACATGACCTTTCTTTCCAACACACTGTAGCAACTCTGAAGCAGATAACATAACAGTGTATGATAACACAATCATAATATAAAAGCGAAACATTCTGTCTATTTATTATATGTTATACTAAACAAATAATCCCTAAGGATCGGCGCTTGCACAACCTAGCACTCGACTCTGCTGTTAACCTGCTGAGCGCGCTGCTACAGTTCTGTACTAAAAACAGAAACGTGACTACAAAATAGCAAAACCAGAACAATTTTACTGTTTCTGACCTGGACAAAAAATATGAAGTCTGAAAACTGGGACAATGCCACCCTACCCCGGTGCATATGCCCCAGGCCAGTAAATATTTGTCCCACGTCCCAATTCTTAGCTGGACACCAGTTCGGGAGCATCTAATCCAGTAAAATAATATTTCTAATTCCTAACGAAGCGCGTAATATATACCCTGGGAATTCCCTAACCTTTTATTGATGGAGGAAGCAGGGGCTGCTGACATCACGGCCTGGGTGAGGCGATATTTCTAGCGGTTTAATGAAAGAAGGTCGTAGGCTTAATCTAATTGTCCCTCCGCTGTGGCAAAGATCATTAAAGTCCCGAGGCTGTGTGTGCAGGTCTAAAGGAAGTGACCTGCTCCCCAGCACACTGACTAACACAAGAAAAAACCAACAGTAATCTTCACAAACCTCCCTAGCAACGGGACTCCTTTGTGTGGATTATTACCTTAGGCCTCGCTCACGACAGAGAGCTTAATCCTAGCGCCAATGATAATTCAGTAAGGAGGGAGTGTAAAAAACACTTTAATTGCTATCTAAACTAAATATTTTAATAGACTAAAAACAAGAACATTCTCTAGAATGAACTTGTATGTTATTCAAGAAATCTTTAATTAACGCAATACCAATATAGGTTATTAGATCAATTTATCTAAAAATAATAATTCCATATTCTAAAAACGGTTTAAAAAAAAAAAAAAAAAAAAAAAAGATTGCTTACAATCCCTAGAAAGTGTTTTCGTTCTGGTTTGGTAACTATATTAGGGTTGTTTTCCTTTTCCTGTCTCATGAACGTTGGTACGAAATGGTTTGTTTACTGCAGATTGTCAGCAGCACATGCATAAGAGAAGAAAAGAAACAGCATTGCGATTAATAATAATAATAATAATAATAATAATAATAATAATAATAATAATAATAATAATAATAATACTATGTGGTTTGGTAACTTTATTGGGTGTATGTTCCTTTTCTGAAAAACAAACAAAAACATGGTAATGCACCTTAAAAAGTGAGCCTCAGACAGACAGTGGACATTAATAAGATCCACTTGACTAAACAAACAGGAGAGCCCTCCAGCTATATGGAACAGTGTTATAGGACAGCTGAAAGTTTGTGGAGCAGCTACAGTGAGGAGCGTGCGATTATAATGAGGGAACTGTGCGGTTAGATTGTCATTGTGCGGTGATAATCTTAACAATTTAGCAACCAGCAGTAGCAGCAGTGTTTATTGTTACTTTAGAATATTTTCTACTTCTTGATATTGCTGACTTCTTTCTGTTTTAGCGCTGGCATGTAAAGCGCTCTGAGATAGTGTGGTGTGAAGGGCTCTATATAAATCCAATACATTGCAGTTGAGTTTGAGTCCTGACATTCTCTCCCTGCTGGTTCCTGTGCGGAGCTGTAGGTGTGTTTGATTAATAATCATGCAGCGCAGCCCCCCCACCGGCTCCACTAGCACTTTTTAAATTATTCATGCCAGTGAATGAGCTGTACAGTGTCTCTCTCGGCATAGCTCGACAACGCAGTCACAGGAGCTGTAATTAAACATGGTGTCTTGTGCTTTGACAGGCAGCGATAATTATTATTATTATTATTATTATTACTTTAATATTTTAATATATCATGGGTTTAAATGTAGGTGATCCAATTGCTGTTTATAGTACTTAATGATCTGGCATCACCAGTACTGTACAGGGTGTTACCCAATTAGGAAAGCACTTGAAAACTCACCCAGTGTAACTCCCTGTTCCTAATAAAGTGGCCGCACCCCCTGCTCAATGCTGTTTGGGTCACTGTGCACTCGAGTGATTGACTTCATTCAGATACCCCAGTCCTCTGCAGCCGTCCTCTTCCACTGTGCCCCTTGTTTCTAAAAGGACTAGACAGATCACATAATAATAAAAAAAACAATCTAATGGATTTATTTAACCAGGATAGAGCCGTTGAGATATACATCTCGTTTTCAACAAGGTCCCGGCAGGGGAAGGTGGCAGGAAATAGCATTATAAAATCAATGACATAAACAGACAAATCATCCAAACAGGACAAAACACCTAAAACAATTGTACAAACAGTAATACAAAACAAACGCACAGAAAAGAAAACCATTCTAATTCACACGATCCTGGTCATAGTCGGGGTTTACAGGATTCGCAACCCTGGTCAGCTTTGAAATAGGTATTGATGAGCGATTTTAAAGGTATTGTGAAGAGGCTGTTTTTCTGTTCCAGCAAAGAGTTACAGAGATGAGGTGCTTGATATACAAAGGCACGCTGGCCCGAGTTCGATCTCAATACAGGGATTTTAAAAGCAGGCACATGATTTGATCTCAGTGCAGTTGTGGTCCATTATCTTCTGATGTTGTTTGCTATTTCCTACAATGCCGTACAGAAATACCCACCCACTGGATATTATTATTATTATTATTATTATTATTATTATTATTATTATATTATTTTATAATAATTGCACTTGACCTGACGAAGATTGTGGAATATTTTTAGTTTGTTTGTTGTCTTTGATTTATTTTCATTTTGTTTTTTTTTTTTGGGGGGGGGGGGGGGGGCGGGGAGGGGGGGCGTATATAATTTTTGTTTGTGGGTAATAAAAAAGTTTCAAGTGTTTTAAATGTTATACCCAATTTAGAGGCCCGAGTTAATTGCATTTGTTAAATGCATCCAGAATTGATTAAGAAATGATAGTGAACTCATTAGGACCGCAGAGAGAATGCACATGTGTTATGAACACACAATTGCGTGGAACACTGTTTGTGGGTAATCTTGTGTTTCAGGGGCTGTGGTGACTAGGGGTCTCAGAGAGGTTCAGGGGAGTCGCAAAACAACAGCAGCACAAGCAGACCAGCTCAGTTCTTTATTCCTTTTTATAAAGTTATACCAGCTCAGTCGATTACACTGGATTCTGTGTAGAGTTGCGGTATGCAAGTGTAGATTGAGGAAAACAAAAAATAATAATAATAAGAAGAAGAATGTGCTATGTCTATATCCTGAGATCATTTATCTATTGATCTCAACATAACACATTTCTAATGTTTTTTCCACTGCCCTTAATGAGCCAGCATACAAATCTAACTGATTTAGCAATACAATTTTTTTTTTTTTTTATGTCAAAAACAGTACGCATAAAAGCGTCTCTCTAATACATTAATAAGACGGTAATTAGGAGGGTCGCGGTAGACCCAGATCACTTGAAACGTTAGTCTTACCATTGAACTGAAGAGCCAGCTCTGTGGGTGAGAGGCAAGTGCGTGCTGGTGTTATTAACTCATCAGCTGCTGGGAGCAGATTGATAACAAGGTTTCACGCATGCTAGTAATTTTAATATATATAAGTATTTGTTGTTTTTTTTTCTCTGTTTAGTCGAGTGCTCGTGGACTCCTGGACGGAATGAAAACGGAGGAGACTCGATCGTGTTTACAACAGGCTCCCTCGGCCCTGGCTTTCGGTAAGGAAATCGCTCAGAGCGTTTTTGTAAGAGCTGCAAACGGTTGAACTGCAGACCCCTGCAGCCTGGCTAAAGAGCCTGTATCTCTGAATAACAATGACCTGTCTTCAGTTTAGAGGACCTGTTTAACCGCTGCACGGTTTTATGGTTGGTCTGTAAAGCAAATTGTTGTCATCGCTATCTGGAATCCCATGGGATCAGCATAAGCACGTGACGAGGAGACACAGCGGTTGCGGCTTGCTTGCCAAGTCTGCCGGGAATATCCTCTTGGCCTCCTTTGGAACTTCCAATCGCTGTGTCTCCTATTAGCACGTGGTTCTCTTATCGCTTTCAGGATTCGAACACAGCTTCTTGCACAGGGTGTTGGTGTTGCCCTCCCCTGACGGCTGTGTGTTCTCTCCTCTCTCTTTCCCAGAGGGGCGGGAGCTCTGTGCCGGCTGCGACGCTCCAATTGCGGACCGCTTCCTGCTGCGGGTCAACGAGCGCTCCTGGCACGAGTCCTGCGTGAAGTGCGCCGTGTGTCTGCAGGCACTGTCCGGGACGTGCTACTGCCGCAATCGCCAGCTCTACTGCAAACACGACTACGAGAAGTAAGAGAGCCCTTCCTTTAACCCCTTAAAGGCACAAGGGACGTACGTGTCCCACAAATAGAAACCATGCTAACTTTCTTATGTTTGCAACGAGAGGCGCGAAACTGGGTTTCAAATGTACTGACAGGTACGATTCCCGAGAACAGAAGTACTTGGCGCTCACAATCATTGTCTCAATGAACGTGCCGCTGCTTCCAGTCTCTCTTGACGTGCGTTTCCCAAACCCCCGCGTGGAAGTGCATCTTGTTCATGACGTTCACGTGCAGCGTTAGGCTTTGAAGAGCTTCTTCAGGGCTTTGTTGGGAAACACATTTGAAACTAATGCCTAGATATAAATGATAGTTTTATTGTAAATCAAACGATAAATGCGAGAGGAAAATGTGATTTTCCAAGCTGAGAAAAATCACAGCAAAAGGAAAGAGTGTTGCTCAAACCTGATGCTTTCCCAATGCTGACTCCAGGGTAACACTTTACACGCAGGGTCTCTGATTACTGTGTATTTACATAGTAGCTACTTTTGTGCATGATATAACCCTAACCCTAACTCTAACCCCAACCATTTTCTGATACAATTGTGTACCTACATATTTCCACATTAAGTACATTGTAAACTATGCATAACAACACTGTAATGATGTCTAAGCACACATGTATTTACTATGTAACTACTATGTAAATACACAGTGATTAGAGACACTTAATGTAAAGTGATACCAACTCTGGATCTCTGCCCCGCTCAATCAGGGCTTGTCATCGGCTCAGCTGATCAGAAACGACTCAAAAAACTAAAAGTGGCCAAAGCTGTTGCGTGATTATCAGGTTCCACAGTGTTCCAGTGAAGAACTCCAGTCAAATACAGAAAAGGTGAGGGATTTATTACGGTATTTGGAAACCCCCTCCTGAAAAACAAACGTGGAAAAGGAGGCAGCCTAGTTCTAACATGAAATCATATTGAAACTAAACTAACAAGAAAACAGTGAGAGCCCACTATCTGTGAGACTGTGTGGGAGAGAGTCCCGGCCTGGGAGAGTGTGTCTCTCACCGTCTCTGTATCTCTGCACCTCTACTGGGTCCTGACAGAGAAGAGCACAGCCCCCACCTCAGCTCTCAATCAACTTCAAACACGCCCAGGTCGCTCCAGCACAACCAGCAGAGCGGACAAGCAAACACACAGCCAGAAAACTCCCTCCCACAGCCAGGGAGGAGAGCAGCCAGGCCCTGAAGTACAGGGAGGGAGGAGGCTGGAGAAGCAGGTGCCGTTACACGCTCGATACAGTCACACAATGCACAATGTTTAAGAACTTTATTCATGCACAGTTCTGCAATCTTTTATGTACAGCGCGGTGATTATTGTATATAACTCTCAAAACTGCTACCTTTAGAAATACAAAGAAGATGTGTAAGATCAAAGCTAAACGTTTCAACGGGAAGTCTTTCAATGCCTTCAACAGAAATACCAAAATATTTAATAAAACATCTATTTCCTGCAAAGGACAATTCTGTCATAATGTATTTCTTTCTTTTTTTTAAAATACAATCGATGTTTTTTTCAGCATTTATAAAGCATTCATTACCAAAAAGAATTTTGCAAAGGTGGTTAAATTGAAGCACACCCGGACAGATTCTTGCCCCGTCTGTTGCTGTGACGTTTAACGCTGTTCTCGATTTTTATTTTTATTTTTTTGTGTGTGTGTGTGTCTGACAGATCTCTCCATCGCTGGCACCTCTCACCCAAACCTCTCTCGTACTCCCGTACCCGGTGTTCCCCGATAACTGCGGTTATCCGCAGTCAGGAAACAATCGGTCCTGTAAATTATATTGTTCAGTGATTGAAGAGTCTTCTCTTTTTCTGGAGCGACGATACAAAGCAGCTCATTAGACACTGAATCTGAACTGCTTCTGTGCTGAAGCTAATTTCAAGAATGCTGTTCTCCGTTAAGAGATGTTGGTATTTGTGAAAATGCCGTCTTTTGAATGTTTCATCTCGAAGTCTTGCGAATAGTGCCTGTTTCATACAGAGTCAAGACATTACCCTGTATTTTGTTGTTGTGGTAATTTTTAATCTAGAAAACTCTTTGAGGTGATTATTGTGACTGGCACTATATAAAAATAAAGATTGATTGATTGAGTGACTGATTGCAGCGACCACCCGTCCGATATTATCCCGTCCGGGATTATCCCGAAACACAATTCCCAGAATCCCGGGTACTGTAAACTGCTTAAAACAAATCAGCCGTGGATTCAGGATATAGGCTGCTCTCTTCAGGCCCCTGGGGTTTGAGGTTGAAGGTGAAACTATTAACAAAGTTAAGTAGACAGATGTTTCAGCGAGGCCTGAGAGAAATTACTGACACAGCAGCGAGCGAAACATTTGTCTGCTTGACTTTTTCAATAGTTTTACCTTCAACTCTAGTAGGTCAGTGATTGTATTGAATTTGCAGGAAAGCTGAAAAAGAATTGCAAGGTTTGGACGTGAAGACTCTCTCTCTCTCTCTCTCTCTCTCTCTCTCTCTCTCTCTCTCTCTCTCTCTCTCTCTCTCTCTCTCTCTCTCTCTCTCTTTGTCTCTCTCTCTGTGTCTACCTCTCTCTTTTTTCCTTCATTTTTGATTTGCTCAGCCACCAGAGTGGAATCACAGCAGGGCAGGCCCCACTGCAATAAGCAGGGCCCCGCCTGCCCCAGGGCAAAAGTCCTGGCTCCCGGTGTGAGAATTACTGTAGTCTGGGGCTTCGGGGCCTACCGCGTGCATAACTTAGGCCTCCGTGACAGCTCAGATTGAAAAGAAACAGCAGGGAGACATTAAAGAAACATTTATTTAAACGGCCGGGCTCGGCGGGAAGGTGGCAGAATCGCTGTCAGTGAGGAGCGTGGTGTCTCTGAGCCGCAGAGACATGAAATGTTTAATATATATACTAACTAATGCAAAAGCAGGGCTGGATTTTTTTTTTAATAAAAGCAGGTTATTAGCAGCCCGGGAGGGAGGGTTGTTCAGTTAGCCAAAACAGAAATGGCTATTGCCTGGAATATTTTCTCCAAAGAAGAATTCAAATCTTGGAAATGCCTGCACTGGTGCATTAACATTAACTAGGCGCCTGTACAGCAGTCTTGCAGGGAAGACGTCTGAGATGTTAGAGATTTTAAACAAAGTAAGATTCTGACATCTTCTTTGACTCACTGACAATATAAACATGGGCAGCACATTAGAGATCCTCTCCTGGAAAAAAAACAAAAAAGAAAACTTAAGGAACAGAATGAGTGTGACCTACAGCCAGGGGTTCATTTGTATTCAAAAAGTTAACGGATTTTATAATTAAGAAAGAGAGACAGCATCTTCTAGACCTGATGTTCTGGCCTTGATTTACAGCAGCTTCCATATATATATATATATATATATATATATATATATATATATATAGTTCTCCTGTGCTTGTGGAATCCCCAATTAAATTTTAAAACAACAGTAAAAACAAGTGTGTAGGCTAATAAGAGCCATCAATCTTGCTGTGTGTTGCTAACAAGTCGTCTCGTGCCTCTCTTTACAGTTCTGAAACGCTGTTAATAGCCGCTCGTTCTTCACTGTCTGCTTTGTAATCATATTTCCCTCCAAACCTCGTTTCCACGCAGTGAGATTGATGCCCCAGGTGACGTGAATCCGTTTATCCGTGATTATCCCTCGCCGCTCTTAATCAATTACCCGCCCTGTCGCTTTGTGCCGCGCCACGCTGGTGTTGCCAGTGGGGTGTGTTTTGTCAGGTGGCTTCATCCTCTGTGATTTTCTATATTCAATATCAAAGCACTGGTGAAAACTCTTTGTGACTTTCGGAGTATAATCACTGCGTACTATTGTGCTGCATAATGCTACACGTTTTGTGTTGGCAACAATACGTTGCATCCCTTATAGAAGTTTACCACTGTTTTTGCATGGTGACTCTGCACGTTTACCCTAGTTATACTATGCATTTGCTATAGCCTGGTTTGCAATACTTTTCAACATGCTTTACCAAGCTTTCACTGTGCTTATTACATGGGAAGCTTTCATACGGGATACGCTGGGAAATACATGACATTGAAAAATACCGGACTAAACGTTTGTCACTGAAGCCTCTCCGTTTCTTATTGAATTCAGCAGTACAGTATTGAGTGTTCTGTATATAGATTAAATAGGTTGCCTACATATAATGCGTTATGGGAACAGTTGCAACAGAAAGTTCACTCAGATTTAGCAAAATGCTGTTTGCCTTTTTTTTTGTGAAAGTTAAATTAAATAAGGAAGGTAACACTATTTAACATTACAAAACAAATATAATCTGTTCTGAAAGTTCCTTTACAGAACCCAATGGGTACCTGCTTTTTTGTTCCCTGTGGCTGCATTGTGGCAGCAAAAGTATGTGCTACATGTTGAGCTGTTTAATAGTGCTTTGTTTATTATTACTGCTGAATAAAAAGCGATCTGGACGGTGTGTGCATGTGAGAGAGAGAGAGGAGGGGGTGGTGAGTGTTGTGATGTCTCTAATTGCTGTGCTAATTATCACAGCCTCAATGGATCCCCTGACATCACAGATAATCAAGAACGAACACCGGGCAAAGCGCAAGAGTATTCCTTTCATTTTGTTTGTTTTCCAACTTCTTTTGTAGATTACCTTTTGTTTTGGTAACGCTGTATTAAATTGTAGCCTTAGCGATCTGGTTCTGTTCTTTGGATGTATTTTGGAAGATTAAAGTCTTGTTAAAAATGTCCTGGCAGGATCACAATGTGCATTATGATTAGAAGCTGCTGTTTTGTGTAATGAGACATGCACTCTTAGCAAATGATAACTGCAAACGTACAGTTAAAACTCAGATCTATTTCTGCACACCAGTGTCCAGGTAGATTGGTTACTACACATATGATAAGAGTTTATGAAACGAAAAGAGGGAATTTAGTTTCCAAGCTGGCAATGAGGATGCTGGTGTGCAAACAATGGCTTTGATCGGTGTTGTTCTGATCGGGCCTTGGGGTTTGGTGCAGGGATAGCATGCCTGCTCTATCGTGTGGGAGGATCTGACTGCACACTGAATCAGGACTTAGTCTCGTCACTTGGAGTGTGGCTGCGGTATTTCTGCCCTTTTCGCTAGAGGAGATGTTACGCTGAGCCGCTAACTGGCAGGCAAACCAAACCAGCCCACCTCCTCAGCAGACTCTCTTTCCAACAAGCACAGGAACACACTCCCTGCCCACCGCTGTCTGCGTGGCTCTTTGCAAGCAGACACAGCTCTTCCCATTGCTCTCTGTGGAGGACAGCCATTCCGTTATCACTCAATAACCCAACACAAATAAAGCACGGCTGAGAGATGTCACTAATAACCACACCTGTTCTAAAGCAAGTCTTTCAGAGGACTACAATGATTATTCTCAGACAAATAAATGAATCCTTCTTAAACGTAATGATAACGGAAAATATAAATTAGATATTTCAAAGACAACACGATAGAAGAACGTGTTCTACTGCTACCTGGGGTAAAACTGTAGACTGTAACACCCTGGTTAGAGTTATCTTGTTTTGTAAGTAAGTGAATTTAGGCATAGGACTTCATGTGAAAGTAACAGTTAAAAACGTGTAAAGCATGTCTTGGGAATGTTTGTTTGAATGCCGCCATAGAACGGCGCTATATAACGCAAGTGCTGTATTTTGTGATTGATTCCCATCTGTTTGCTATAAATGACGTATGAGAAATCGACCTCAAACGATTTCTCAGCATTCAAACAAGTACACTGTTCATAGTACTCAGCCCAGTGCCCATGATTCCCTAGAAGTATTTATCGACAGGTAATAAATGCATTCAATGACATTTTCATTATCCGTTTAGGGCCTCGGCACGGCAGGACTGGAGTAGAAATGCCAGCGCCCCGGATGAGGGGACAGTTCACTTGCAGTCAGCTTTTAAAACACTCGTTAGTTAATTGCCCTTGATTGGTACTCGGTTGTAAAGGTGAGGGAAGGACAGCTTTTCTTTGCTTTGAAATCAACACATAAATGATAACTCGTAAAGGTAATTACAAGTATCAGCACACCCCTAGTTCCGGTATACTTTAATTCAGTAGTTGGTTGTTAACTAAAAGTTGGAATAAATTCCTGTTTGCTCGTTTGTCTTTCGGTTTCTCTGTAGAGACTCCTGTTGCGTCTGTGTAGATTCAGTTGTTGCACGCCCTCCCCTCCCTGCTCCAGCTCTGCAGTTTCTCTACCTTGAAAGGATAGGAGAGGTTTTTTTTTTCCTCCCCGCTCTGAGGAGTTATATTGCTGCTTTGCATAATATCCGATAATTTCCCTCACCCTGCTCCCTGCATCTCAAACAACAATTTAATTAGAGCCAGCTAATAAATGTTTCATGACTTGCCTCACTGCTAGTCCTGTCTTTATTAAATCTGCAATAATAAAAGAAGAAAAGGAACAAAAAAAAAAAAAAGACGCAACACAGCAGCCGAGAGATCATCAATACCGCTCCTCGCATCCCCGGTTACCGTAGCGACGGCCGCTCTCCAGCCCCCCCTGCACTCACAGGATATGAGAATCTCAGAAACAGGAAATTGCGTTTGGGAGGACTGTAGCCGGAGATGTGTTATCTTTACACAGGCACACAGCTGATCGCTGGCTGAGACACACACTGTGATAGGGATCCTTATACACAGTGGCATATCGGAGTCTGTCACACTTTGTGTTGCACAAGCAGTATGTCAATTCATTGATGAAATAACTGCAGGAACTTTAATGCAGCATCACATGTGATCAATGGCCATGCATGTGCCTACAGCTGTGAGCACACCCTCTGGGTGTGAGAATTTCGGTCAGAAATCAGTGATATAGAAACAATAGGCACTCATGAGTGAAAATGTTGGACCACTTTGTGCTTTAATTAGGCATCTTAAACTTCTAAAAAGTCTCATGCATTTTACAATGTGTGGCTGTGTTCCTTTTCTCTTACTATTTTAAATGAATTGCATGTGTGGCCTATACAAGTCATCAATTAAATTAGACAAGTGGTTTGACTTGCTGTGCACAAGCAATCAAAACTACAGAAGCAATGGGGTGTTGTAATAAATGTGCACACTGCTGTATATAAATCCATACGTGGTTAATATTATATTTTACACGTGAGTCTGTTTTTATACATGAATGCACTGTGTTTAAAATAGGGCCACCACAGTTCTAAAACTCAGTGCCGGGACACATAGATTAAAACTAGTTTGAAATCTATGCAATGTGTTTTTAAAGCATGCTTATTATTTGAATGCAGTGCTTTGATCACAATCACTGCTTACATATTAAAACGAACAACAACCTTTGAGTGCTGCGCAGCCACTGCATCTTTCCTTTCAATTCGGCACTTCGTTTAATTACATGCTGTCACCATATTCACTGGGAGTTTTACCATCAACTTCTATCATTTGGCATATTTTTAATTTAGTACAGTAACCAACATGTAAAATATTATTCTGGACCCATATTTGAATATGTTGTTTTATGTAAGAGGTACTGTCTGGCGCCTTTGCAAAAGGACATTTTGGGACATCATTTTGGGACTGTCCTGGTCACAAGGCAACTCTCCCGGTCAAACCAGGACATCTGCTCATCGTAGATTAAAATTATTCAACCATGATTATCCGAAATTCCCGGTTATACAACCAAACACCTTCTATACGTGACTGCACAGTATCTGGCAAGAAAATACCTGTTCACACAGCTTGTAGATGTTCCTACCACTGCGTGTATAACTGGACCATGGCAACTTTCCTAAACATGAGATTCTGTGCAGTGCACAGAAGAGCAACTTCTTGCACCCCGCTGAGTTCACACAAACAGTTTTAAAAGTTTCCAAAATGTGTATTTAAGAACTGCATCGGCTGTCCGCTTCTGCTCTGTTGCCATGGAAAATGTGCACAGCAGCTCTCAGTCTCGTATTTATTATTATTATTATTATTATTATTATTATTATTATTATTATTATTATTATTATTATTATTATTATTATTATTTATTAGCAGACGCCCTTATCCAGGGCAACTCACAATATTATTAGGGCTGTACTGCATGTTATATTATTTCTAGATTAATGTTCTTCTGGAGGTTTCTTGATTTGGGAAAGACATACAAAACACATTCACAGCAGGACTGTCCGAAGAAGATTTCAGTTCTGCTTGGTCCTAATTAGTTGGATAATAAAGATGTTACTGAATATGATTTTTTTTTTATGTGACACGCACAAGGCACTGGTGAAAGCTACTGACTCACAAAACTGGTACAAAAGGGAAAAAATGGCAACAGAGTTGCCCGCCACTCCTAGAAGAAATAAATGTTGCAGTGGCTCGGGATTAACACATTAATTTAGCAAAGTCATTTTCCAGTGCTTAGAAGAAATAATAATAATAATAATAATAATAATAATAATAATAATAATAATAATAATAGGAGCCGCACAGGGCCTGTGCATTTGCTCAGTCGCTCTCCAGCCAATATGCAGCGAGGCCGAGCAAAGGATGCTGGGATATTTTAATAAAGAAGCCAGCGCAGGAAAATGTAATAAAGAGACTTGATGAGATTATAGAGCTCTGGCTCCCAGCCACCTCACACTGCAATATCCGCTCACAACAACGGGGGGGGGGGGGGGCTTAACCCTTTGCTGAACTCAACACAGCAACCATACAGACAGCATATGAGCTTCTGTGAAGGCCTCTCTGGAAACAGATGATTGATTGAGAAGTGTCTGTTCCCTTTATCTTTAGAAGGGATTTGTGTTTTTTATAGCCAGCTTGAATGCAACTTTCTTTCTTTCTTTGTTCCTTCTCTCATCTTCCTTCACACCTTTCTCCTGTTTTAAAAAGGGAAGCCCAACTGAAAAGCTTGTGCAGTGAATGAGAATGGCAATGTGCAATACTGCCTGCAAGCATCACAACACCTGCCTCTCAGCATAACAGCCAGAGATCACTATTCATACAATAAAGTCAAAGAAATACCCAGCATTCAAGCAGACCTTTTATATCCAGTATACATATCTCTCAGCACAAAGAGAAAGAACAATACGGTCCCGATTCAAATTACAACTCAAAACAAATCAAATAACAGCCTTAGCCTGAGAAGTGGAGGTGTGGATCGAACTATATGTGAAAACTGTTAAATTGTCATTGTGCAGGATAATCTTAACAACCGTTATTTAAATAAAACACAGCTCAAGCAAGGAACAGACCACCACCAAACCCTCCCAAAACGACCACATGTGAAGTCTTGGAGAGGAATGACCTGGTGTGTGACCGAAGGGGATATGTGTGTGTGTGTGTGTGTGTATATATATAGTTTATGGTTTGCTTAATTAGAAAGAGAAAAATCGGATCTGTTATTGCGCCATTAAAAATAAACAAATCCGTCCAATTTAGCTTTATTGCCGGGCAGTACAATCTCCTGCTGCCTGCTGATTAGCGCTGCGTGGCATTGCAGAGCTGAGCAGCACAGATTCACAGGAGCGCTGCAGAAGAGCAAGCAGCTTCAGAGGAGCGCTGCAGAAGAGCAAGCAGCTTCAGAGGAGCGCTGCAGAAGAGCAAGCAGCTTCAGAGGAGCGCTGCAGAAGAGCAAGCAGCTTCAGAGGAGCGCTGCAGAAGAGCAAGCAGCTTCAGAGGAGCGCTGCAGAAGAGCAAGCAGCTTCAGAGGAGCGCTGCAGAAGAGCAAGCAGCTTCAGAGGAGCGCTGCAGAAGAGCAAGCAGCTTCAGAGGAGCAAGCAGCTTCACAGGAGCGCTGCAGAAGAGCAAGCAGCTTCAGAGGAGCGCTGCAGAGCAGCAAACAGCTTCACAGGAGCGCTGCAGAGCAGCAGGCAGCTTCACTACTGCATAACCATAAAAAAAGACTAAAAACAAAAAAGATAAAGTAGTAGGAGTAACAAACAAAAGAGAACTCCACTCTCCACACTGCAGAGCGCTCTAGCAGTATGGGAAAGAGAACTCCACTCTCAACACTGCAGAGCGCTCTAGCAGTATAGGAAAGAGAACTCCACTCTCCACACTGCAGAGCGCTCTAGCAGTATAGGAAAGAGAACTCCACTCTCAACACTGCAGAGTGCTCTAGCAGTATAGGAAAGAGAACTCCACTCTCAACACTGCAGAGCGCTCTAGCAGTATAGGAAAGAGAACTCCACTCTCAACACTGCAGAGCGCTCTAGCAGTATAGGAAAGAGAACTCCACTCTCAACACTGCAGAGCGCTCTAGCAGTATAGGAAAGAGAACTCCACTCTCAACACTGCAGAGCGCTCTAGCAGTATAGGAAAGAGAACTCCACTCTCAACACTGCAGAGCGCTCTAGCAGTATAGGAAAGAGAACTCCACTCTCAACACTGCAGAGCGCTCTAGCAGTATAGGAAAGAGAACTCCACTCTCAACACTGCAGAGCGCTCTAGCAGTATAGGAAAGAGAACTCCACTCTCAACACTGCAGAGCGCTCTAGCAGTATAGGAAAGAGAACTCCACTCTCAACACTGCAGAGCGCTCTAGCAGTATAGGAAAGAGAACTCCACTCTCAACACTGCAGAGCGCTCTAGCAGTATAGGAAAGAGAACTCCACTCTCAACACTGCAGAGCGCTCTAGCAGTATAGGAAAGAGAACTCCACTCTCAACACTGCAGAGCGCTCTAGCAGTATAGGAAAGAGAACTCCACTCTCAACACTGCAGAGCGCTCTAGCAGTATAGGAAAGAGAACTCCACTCTCAACACTGCAGAGCGCTCTAGCAGTATAGGAAAGAGAACTCCACTCTCAACACTGCAGAGCGCTCTAGCAGTATAGGAAAGAGAACTCCACTCTCCACACTGCAGAGCGCTCTAGCAGTATAGGAAAGAGAACTCCACTCTCAACACTGCAGAGCGCTCTAGCAGTATAGGAAAGAGAACTCCACTCTCAACACTGCAGAGCGCTCTAGCAGTATAGGAAAGAGAACTCCACTCTCAACACTGCAGAGCGCTCTAGCAGTATAGGAAAGAGAACTCCACTCTCAACACTGCAGAGCGCTCTAGCAGTATAGGAAAGAGAACTCCACTCTCAACACTGCAGAGCGCTCTAGCAGTATAGGAAAGAGAACTCCACTCTCCACACTGCAGAGCGCTCTAGCAGTATAGGAAAGAGAACTCCACTCTCAACACTGCAGAGCGCTCTAGCAGTATAGGAAAGAGAACTCCACTCTCCACACTGCAGAGCGCTCTAGCAGTATAGGAAAGAGAACTCCACTCTCAACACTGCAGAGCGCTCTAGCAGTATAGGAAAGAGAACTCCACTCTCAACACTGCAGAGCGCTCTAGCAGTATAGGAAAGAGAACTCCACTCTCCACACTGCAGAGCGCTCTAGCAGTATAGGAAAGAGAACTCCACTCTCCACACTGCAGAGCGCTCTAGCAGTATAGGAAAGAGAACTCCACTCTCAACACTGCAGAGCGCTCTAGCAGTATGGGAAAGAGAACTCCACTCAACACTGCAGAGCGCTCTAGCAGTATAGGAAAGAGAACTCCACTCTCAACACTGCAGAGCCAGTGTAGCAGTATAGGAAAGAGAACTCCACTCTCAACACTGCAGAGCGCTCTAGCAGTATAGGAAAGAGAACTCCACTCTCCACACTGCAGAGCGCTCTAGCAGTATAGGAAAGAGAACTCCACTCTCAACACTGCAGAGCGCTCTAGCAGTATAGGAAAGAGAACTCCACTCTCAACACTGCAGAGCGCTCTAGCAGTATAGGAAAGAGAACTCCACTCTCCACACTGCAGAGCGCTCTAGCAGTATAGGAAAGAGAACTCCACTCTCAACACTGCAGAGCGCTCTAGCAGTACAGGAAAGAGAACTCCACTCTCCACACTGCAGAGCGCTCTAGCAGTATAGGAAAGAGAACTCTAGCAGATCAGTGCTAGAAGTCTTACATTTACAGTAAGACTTCTAGCACTGATCTGCCAGTGTTACTGAACAAGCAGAGTGGCGCATTGCAATGCCAGTGACAGTGATACACCCATATAGCTCTCCTCTCACACAGCTGACACATTCTGCCAGGGCGCTTCTCATGCATGTGAGGCTGTCAGGACACCAAGGGTGCCAGGAGGTATTTATAGAGAGACTACCAGGCCAGGACCTCCAAGCCCTCCATTTATACAGGTGTGTGCACTTTATTACAACACCTCCAGATCTGTCATTGCTATCCTGTATATACCTACCTGCATGAGAACCTCAGGCTGTGAGAATTTCAATTTCCGCTCAGTAATCAGTGATATAGAAACAGTAGGCACACGTGTGTGAACATGTTAGACCGCTTTGTGCTTTAATTAGGCATCAAGCAACTTCATTTGTGGCTCTATGTTCGTTTTCTCTTACTATTTTAAATAAATTGCATGTGTGGCCTAAAGTCATCAACTAAATTAGGCAGTCACTAATGTTCCTATTGTGACAATTTTCCAAGATTTTCAGTTCCAGTGGTTTGATTTCATATGCACAACAAATCAAAACTACAGAAACAATGGGGTGTTCTAATACATGTGCACACTGCTGAACTACAGAAGCAATGGGGTGCTCCAATACATGTGCACACTGCTGTATATATATATATAAGTTTGTTAGACAAATACAGTTCATGTATCAGAGGCTAGGAGTGTAGGATGAAAGGCTGGTGCTGGATCAAGGCAGGTACCCCATGTAGAGTGTGACAGACGGATGGACGTGATCTTACGGCACATTTACAACACATTACACTGATGGAAGAGGCAGTAGGAAGAATTGTAAATGAAATTGGGGGTATGGGGTAGGGTGGGGAGAACGAAGAATGGAGAAAAGAGGAGGGAGGAGGAGGGAGAAGAGGTGGGGGAGAGGAGAGGAGAGGAAGGAGGTGTAATTTGACAGCTCAGGCTATTGAGTGGCCCACTTGAGCTTCTTGACAAAAGAAACCAATTACTTACCTCACTGAAGGACATTATTAACGCCCCTCGGTCTTTGATGCTCCTCGCTAGAAGAGTGAAGGGTTTGGGATTTGGGATTGGGGGGGGTTAAGAGGCTCATTTGGTTTTCTCAGCTGCTCCTGTCGGATTTTGGGGGCTCTTTCCCAGCCCTAGATAAACAGTCTGCGGTGTGAGCCAGGACAGACTCCTCTCGGATTAAACCCTAACCAAACAAGCTGGCTCAGCCCGGAGCTTGCCAAGAGCGCACAGAGAGAGGCAGAGAACAGGAGAGTGTAATTAACTGCCCTCTGCACCCGTGCTGAATCTCCATTGTATGCTGGATACCGGACAGAGAAGTCTGGTCAACTCATTTTATCCTGTGCTTTCACTGCGTCGGACTGTGATGTATTGTTTTGAATGTACAGGCCTGTTTTACCATTTTGCTGTCCACTGTTAAACTCTCAGGTTTCAAAGATGACTAGCTTGGGGATCGGAGGACGCTCACTGACCTTCAGTTCTCCTGTTAATGTTTGCTGTGTTTAAATGTAGCTCCAATGAAAGATGGAGCAGAACGGTTGACGGACTGCAGGCAGGAGGCATTGAAAAGATTGCAGCTCTGAAACCCAGCAAGACCATCTCAACCCTGACCTGAACACCACTGGGCCTTTCTCAAGCAAAGCCAATGGTGCCACCGAATTGTGCGCTGGCTTACAGTACTGGGTAGCGACTGAGACCTCTAAACTCATCTCACTGATGACGTTAGCAGGGGTATTCGAAACCAAGCCTTGTGTTGCTTTAAGGCATAATATCTTGCGTTTTGCTTTTTATCATATCATGGTATTCCAAGGTGAACCAGTCAAATTTTCCCTGGGGCGGATTTTTGTTTTTTATTTGCATTGACCTGTGAGAGCTGTGGGCCTCTGCATACTGTGCCCCCCCACCCCTCCTCCTCCTCCCTGCCTCCCTTCCCCAGGTCTCTCTTGCCAGGCAAGCCCACACTTCTCAGGCCCCTGTCAGCTCAGATCCGCGGGTTGCAGCCAGCCAAGGAATTTTTCAATAAGTTGTGGATCAGCCGACGTCTCACACATAGGGGCCAGCTTCAGATGGGCTTAATTTAGATTGTGCTGGAGATGTATCAGAGAGAGAGAGGGGGGGGGGGGGGAGGGGGGGAGAGAGAGAGAGAGGGAGAGAGAGAGAGAGAGAGAGAGAGGGGAGAGAGAGAGGAGAGAGAGGGAGAGAGAGAGGGGGGGAGAGAGAGAGAGGGGGGGAGAGGAGAGAGAGAGAGGAGAGGGGGGAGAGAGAGAGGGAGAGAGGGGAGGGGGGGGGGAGGGAGGGGGGGAGGAGGGTGGGAGAGGGAGGGAGGTGGGGAGAGAGAGAGAGAGAGGAGAGGAGAGGAGAGGGGGAGAGAGAGAGAGGGGGGGGAGAGAGAGAGGGAGAGAGAGGGAGAGAGAGGAGTGGGGGAGAGGGGGAGGGGGAGAGAGGGTAGAGAGAGGGGAGAGGGAGAGAGAGGAGGGAGAGAGGAGGGGGGGGAGAGGGGGAGAGGGGGGGGAGAGGGAGAGGGGGAGGGGGGAGAGAGAGAGGGAGAGGGGGGGGAGAGGGAGAGAGAGAGAGAGAGAGAGAGAGAGGGGAGGAGAGAGGAGAGAGAGAGAGCGAGAGAGTGAGAGAGAGGGGGAGAGAGAGAGAGAGAGAGGGAGGAGAGAGAGAGAGGGAGAGAGGGAGAGGAGAGAGGGAGAGAGGGAGGGAGAGAGAGAGAGAGGAGAGAGAGAGGAGAGGAGAGAGAGAGGAGAGAGAGAGAGAGGAGAGAGGGGGGAGGGGGGAGAGAGAGAGAGAGAGGGGAGAGAGAGAGGAGAGAGGGGGGGAGAGAGAGAGAGAGAGGGGGGGAGAGGAGAGGAGGGAGAGAGAGAGAGAGAGAGAGAGAGGGGAGAGAGGGAGCTCGGGGGGAGAGAGGGGGAGAGAGAGGGAGAGGAGAGAGAGAGAGAGGGGGGAGAGGGGGAGAGGGGGAGAGGGGGAGAGAGAGGGAGAGAGAGAGAGAAGGAAAGCAGGGGAAGGGGAGAGGGACAGTAGGGAATCATAATTTAGATTGTGCTGGAGATGTTTCAGAGAGAGAAAGGGGGAATGGAAGAGTAGGAGAGAGAGAAAAGGAGGAGATAGAGAATAGAGAAGAAAGGGAGGAAGACAGAAAAGAGGAAAAGGAAGGAGAATGGAGAAGGGGACAGGAGAAGGAGGAGGGGAAGAGGCGAGGGCGAGGGAGGTGAGATGTGTCATAATAAAGAGAATATAAGAGAATCCGTGCTCTACCTGTGTCCTAGATTTCAGTCTCTAAAATTCAGAATTAAAACGAACAACGAAAAAACAAAGAGAAGAGAAGCCCAGAGGCACTGAATATTGAACACATTCCAGAGAGGAATGCCTGAAAAAAATATATACATATATATATATATATATCCTTCCAAATACATCTTAAAATCCCTCAGAGACCATCCTCTGCTCTAACAATATCCTATCCTAATGGATCTAATCATATACTAATGACTTCTGACCCGATGAGCAGAGCTGAGCCCCTCCACTCCACCCCAGAGCCCTGGGTAGTCCCTCCTCTCCTCCTCTCCCCCCAGACAATTGGAGACAAGGTTTGGGCCCGGAGCTCATAAACTGAATGTCAGCTTGCATTTCAACAAATTAACATTGCGAGCGAGCAATCCGCGCTCAGCCCTGCGTGGGGATATTCCACAGAGCAAGGCTTTCTTTTTTTAATATCTCCTCAATCACATTAGCGGGCGGCTAATAAAATCTGAGTTGCTGTGGAAACCTGGCTGTATCTTCTTTCCTTCTATTGTCTCGTGTCGCAATTGTGTTCTGCCAAGGCTGCGTGTACTGTACCCTGGTTGGAAGGGATGGGCAAGACAGGCCATTGTGTGCTGATGGGATCTTGCCCTGCCCAAAGAGAGGGGCACCTTAAATCCTTAATGCCTTTCCTTTGTAAAAGTTTACCGCAGTAACTCTTCTCTGTAATTTTGCAGTTTCCCCATGCTTTTCCCATGGATTTACCGTGCATTTACTGTAGTTTGCCATGTTTTTAAATATGCTTTATCATACCTCTCTGTGCTTTACAATGCTTCCCTATGCTTTACCAGACCTCTCTGTGCTTTACCATACCTCTCTGTGCTTTACAATGCTTCCCTATGCTTTACCAGACCTCTCTGTGCTTCACAATGCTTCCCTATGCTTTACCAGACCTGTCTGTGCTTTACAATGCTTCCCTGTGCTTTACCATACCTATTTGTGCTTCCTTGTGCTTTACCAGACCTCTCTGTGCTTTACAATGCTTCCCTATGCTTTACCAGACCTATCTGTGCTTCACAATGCTTCTCTATGCTTTACCATGCCTCTCTGTTTTTTACAAAGCTTGTCCGTGCTTTACCATGCTTTCACTGTGCTTTATTCCACTTTGCAGCGCTTTTACTAGGGGAAACTTTTATAAGGGTTTGTTTTTTTTTAATCTGCTTTACCATGCTTTCACTGTGCTTTACTACACGTTGCAAAGCTTTGACTCTGTAGGCTTTTACAAGGGTTGGAGCACAGCGGCATCTTTTTTTGTTACATGCAAAGCAACCATTTCCAAACATGCAGGCTGTGGCTGTAGTGCATCAACTGTGTGTGCATTATCTGCCTTTGCCGGCCCTGGGAGTACAATAGCAACGGTACCACAGTGTGCTGACTGCACCCTCATCAATTGCCCTTCAATGGCAATGCAGGCAGACAGTGACACTTCAATGGCAATGCAGGCAGACAGTGACACTTCAATGGCAATGCAGGCAGACAGTGACACTTCAATGGCAATGCAGGCAGACAGTGACACTTCAATGGCAATGCAGGCAGACAGTGACACTTCAATGGCAATGCAGGCAGACAGTGACACTTCAATGGCAATGCAGGCAGACAGTGACACTTCAATGGCAATGCAGGCAGACAGTGACACTTCAATGGCAATGCAGGCAGACAGTGACACTTCAATGGCAATGCAGGCAGACAGT
>NC_054571.1:677995-709616 GCF_017654505.1 Polyodon spathula | reverse complement strand
CACTATCAGTGCTTTTGTCAGCAGACGTTTTGAAAAAAGCTTTGAAACAGACTTTAAAGTTGTAAGTGTTGTCAGGGTGTTAACAATCAAAAGAAAAATGACCGGTACGTTATTTAAACAGTTGTAGGAACACATGGGGGCGCGTAATGCTAGATTTTTCAGAACCCGGCTGCTTGCTTTTTAACTTGTAACTTTGGCCTCTTTTGCGAGTTCGTGATCGAGTTTCGAAGCTGTCCGGTTTTTAAAAGTCTGCCGGTTGGTTTGGCTCACTCGGCAGGACGAGGGCGGACGGGAGGTGATCTCGTTCGAGTTCCAGAAGCTGCGGTACTGGTACGACGGGGAGGAGAGGAAGCGCTTCGTTCCCGTGGCTTTCCCCGTGGAGCAGCCGTTCGGCTTTTTCCACACCTGGAAGGGATACCAGGAGGAATCGGAGCTGCGGACTGCGGAGAAGAAATACGGGATGAACAAGTACGTGCCAAACAGAGCAAGGGATTAACCAGCGAGCAAGGAATTTCATCACTATCGGAGAAACGATTGCTTTTGCACATTTTTTACATCTATTTATTCATTTGCTTCTGTATCACAGGGCAGAGATGGTGGTGCCTGAATTTCTCCAGCTGTTTAAGGAAAGGGCGACTGCACCATTCTTTGTCTTTCAGGTAAGGGGAGAAGAAAACTAGAAAAAATTGACGTTGCCAGCTGCTTGATTCAACAATAAAGTGCCCTTCAACCTGCTCTCTAAAGATCGGGGTGAATGGTCAGTGCAAGGCTGGAGATTTTCTTCTCCGATATAGAAATGATCTGGTAGAACTTGAAAGTGATTTGGAATCAGACTTGTTCATTTCCATCAGCAGTAGATTGCGATCAAATCAGCTTCAATCAGCACTCTGTCTGTCTGTAACTCGATCTCGCCTCACTGTGGTGGAAGTTACCCAATGAGCGTCCAATGAGAAGGACGCTAGAGAGGGGCGGGGTTTAAATCTGACTGCAGAAAAAAAAAAAAAATGAAGTGAATATATTGGGCTGTCAGGGAAATATTGGAGGTTGATGAGTGTATCATGAGTAGCACCTGATACATACAGGGGGTCTTTGACTTCTGTGTAAAGTGTAGATTGAACCGGCTGCAGCCCCAGTTTGATACTGGGAACGAGATGAGTTTTCCAGACTGGTCTCATGGTGCGGAGGGGAATGTGGCACAATGCAGTGGTCTTGTCTGCTCTGAGAAGCCGGTCACCAGGAGTGATACACTGTGGAGGGTGTCTGGCGAGTCAGGCATTATAGGCAATATCATATATTGCACGATTAGTACGCTGTCTGTTAAATTAGGTGACCACTCCTTGTTGACTGTCTGCAGCGCCCATCACAGTGATCTGCAGTGCTGCACATGCGTTCATTTATTCAGGTTGGGCGCTCCACTGAAATCAGGTGCTGACAACCAGGTGAGGGTCACTGGGGTTGACTGAGCGAGTTTACTGTTCCAAGTGAAACGAGTGAAGAAGCAGCTGCTTGGGTTTGTGATGATCGCTGCTGTTCTCAACACAAACCCATGGCAAACTAGCCCAGCCAACGGCAGTGACCCTCACCTGTGGAGCGCTCGATCTGAATCACCGAATAATGGGTTTGTGCAGCGCTAGTGCAGTGAATTTGTTCCCCTTTGCTTTGACACATTGCACACCTGAAAGAAATTGAGAGACAGCCAGAATGAACTACGATGCTGATGAGAACGCTGGACTTGTGGGTCACGAAAAAAAAAAAGATAAAGGAATAAAAAAATAAAATAAAAATTCCAAAGATTTTTCCCACTGTAACTCCCCCTGCCAAAGCGTGTAGGCGTTAATATTTGTCTGATCGCGATGCTTATTTGTGTAGTTCCAGATGACGGATGCTTTTCTTCCTGTGAGTAAGGATGAATAGCTTGTGGTTTTAATAGAAGGGGGGAGGGTGGACAGATTTGGCAGTGGTGCTGTGCTTTTACAGATGTAAGCACATTCACAAGTGGAGGAGAATTGAGACACTATTAACTGAGCTAAAAGCGCTTCACCGATTTAAAAAAAAAATGAATAAGATCATAACCTAGCCGTCTAAAGCCGCTCTTAGATAAGAAGTGTTTTATCTAGCCTGCAGATTGTTCTCCTAATTTGTGGGCGGCTTTTATTATAGAAGTATTGATATGAGCTGAGGCTGAAATCGGATCGGAACACTTTTCTACTATAAGGTGAAAACTGCAGTCCAGTTCCGGTTTTCATCCATTTTTATTCCATTAAACTCTTATTAAAAAAAATACAGAATCTCTGATGCTGTGGCTAATCCGCAGTCTTTGTTTTGTTTATTGTGGGCTGGCGTCAGGGCACGGCTTTAGAGACTTTTATTTGGTCAGCGACACAAAGGTATTCATTTTTTTGTCATTTCACCCTGCATGAGCCAATTGGAGGGTTTAAAAAGAAATTTAGCCAATAAGATTTATGCAGAAAAAAGTGCTGCAGGTATGGAAATAGGACTCCCGTTGAACAGCAGTTTGATCCATTCCTGGTTTTGCTATGAGTTTAATAAGACACTCCAGAGCTTGTTACCTATACACTGGCTAATCAAGCTCTGAATAAAACCTGGAATCGGTGAAACTACTGTGCAACAGGAGTCTTATTTCCATTCCTGTGCTGATAGATGCGCTTACACCTTTCACAGTACGGTAATCTTCCAGCGGCTAGACTTGGGGCTGATCTGATATCTATGTCTGTGTGTGTCTTAAGAGTGAGGCTCCTCCTTGCCTGTTCGTTGAAGCCTCCCAGCTCTGTTGAAAGGCAGCTGGGTGCTGTGGAAGGGAGGGTCTGGCTGGGGGCTTTGAAGTGTGGCATGCCCTTGGCTGAGCTCCGAGAAATCCCAGGGAGTTGGGAGTGGGGTTATCTGAGCATGTCTGGGGAGAGTGGGCTGGTGCCACAGTTGGCATGGGCTCCCATTCATGTGATTGCCGGGGTCAGGTGGAAAGGATTCAGAAGACTGAACTGAGCTTGGAAAGGACAAAGGACACAGACAAACAGACAGGCAGCAGGGCTGGAAATAAGACTCCAATTGCATAACAGTTTGATAAGACACACCCAAGCATCTTGCCTATAGACTGGGGCTAATCAAGCTTGCAGTAAAACCTGGAATGGGTGAAACTGCTGTGCAACAGGAATCTTATTACCATCAGTGTACAGGCACAATCTGTGGTGTCTGCATGAGCAGTGCACTGTAGATGTGTTCTGTACCTCCCTCACCTGTTCTTGTTACCTGTGCAGGTGTTCTGCGTGGGGCTGTGGTGTCTGCATGAATACTGGTATTACAGTGCACTGTAGATGTGTTCTGTACCTCCCTCACCTGTTCTTGTTACCTGTGCAGGTGTTCTGCGTGGGGCTGTGGTGTCTGGATGAGTTCTTGTATTACAGTGCACTGTAGATGTGTTCTGTACCTGCCTCACCTGTTCTTGTTACCTGTGCAGGTGTTCTGCGTGGGGCTGTGGTGTCTGGATGAGTTCTTGTATTACAGTGCACTGTAGATGTGTTCTGTACCTGCCTCACCTGTTCTTGTTACCTGTGCAGGTGTTCTGCGTGGGGCTGTGGTGTCTGGATGAGTTCTTGTATTACAGTGCACTGTAGATGTGTTCTGTACCTGCCTCACCTGTTCTTGTTACCTGTGCAGGTGTTCTGCGTGGGGCTGTGGTGTCTGGATGAGTTCTTGTATTACAGTGCACTGTAGATGTGTTCTGTACCTGCCTCACCTGTTCTTGTTACCTGTGCAGGTGTTCTGCGTGGGGCTGTGGTGTCTGGATGAGTTCTTGTATTACAGTGCACTGTAGATGTGTTCTGTACCTGCCTCACCTGTTCTTGTTACTGTGCAGGTGTTCTGCGTGGGGCTGTGGTGTCTGGATGAGTTCTTGTATTACAGTGCACTGTAGATGTGTTCTGTACCTGCCTCACCTGTTCTTGTTACCTGTGCAGGTGTTCTGCGTGGGGCTGTGGTGTCTGGATGAGTTCTTGTATTACAGTGCACTGTAGATGTGTTCTGTGCAGGTGTTCCTGCCTCACCTGTTCTTGTTACCTGTGTGTTCTGCGTGGGGCTGTGGTGTCTGGAGGTGTTCTGCACTGGGGCTGTGGTGTCTGGACCTGTTCTTGTATGTGCAGGTGTTCTGCGTGGGGCTGTGGTGTCTGGATGAGTACTGGTATTACAGTGCACTGTAGATGTGTTCTGTACCTGCCTCACCTGTTCTTGTTACCTGTGCAGGTGTTCTGCATGGGGCTGTGGTGTCTGGATGAGTTCTTGTATTACAGTGCACTGTAGATGTGTTCTGTACCTGCCTCACCTGTTCTTGTTACCTGTGCAGGTGTTCTGCATGGGGCTGTGGTGTCTGGATGAGTTCTTGTATTACAGTGCACTGTAGATGTGTTCTGTACCTGCCTCACCTGTTCTTGTTACATGTGCAGGTGTTCTGCGTGGGGCTGTGGTGTCTGGATGAGTACTGGTATTACAGCATCTTCACCCTCTTCATGCTGGTGGCGTTCGAGGCCTCCCTGGTCCAGCAGCAGAAGAGGAACATGTCAGAGATCCGCAAGATGGGCAACAAGCCCTACATGATCCAGGTGAGCGCCTTGGATTCTCAGAGCTTCTGTGCTCCCCACCGTCATGAGCAATACGCACCCAACAGAGTTTAACAAGCCAGACACTAACCACACTGATGTTGCTTACAGGCACATTGAAGTCTCCAGGTATTTCTTATTGGTTCATTCTAACACAAAGTCTAGAACAAAGTTTGTGTCTTATTTCCATCTGTGTGTGAACTGGCAGGTCTACAGAAGCAGGAAGTGGAGACCCATACAAAGCGATGAGCTCATTCCTGGGGATCTCGTCTCCATAGGTAAGCTTTACGTCCTTCTCCTTTACACTGTAACGGTTTGCCAGGCAGCTGCAGCAATTATTTTTATAATGCCTCCAGTTGATGGTCCAACCCCATTCATCCTAGCCCTTGTATGCCACTTACAGACAAGAATTAGGGGCGATTATCTGTTCTCTTAAAGCGTCCGACTGGGTTAATGAGATGCTGGTTTTGCAGCAACTAGAATTTTAAGATTGAGACTATTAAAAAAAAAGACCTATATCAACATAATTTAGATATTTTATTTAACATCATGTAATCAAAGAAACTACAAAACGCTATTGCAAAAGTCTTCTGGAAGCCATAGTAGTGGTGCAGTAGTATTTCATGCTAGATTTCGAAATGTCACATTTTTCAGATGTCAGTTTTTCATGAAGTATATGGAAAACTGCAAAGGAATATGTATTTCAACATGTTAACAAACATTGTTCAGCAGTTTTCATTCGACTGTAAAGCAGAATTAGTTTATTCTCTAGAGTGTACACTGAGAGAACAGTTTTCAAACTGGAGAAACACTAAAAGAACTAATCATTTCAGCGACAGACATTTCGACTGGCAAGTCTTTTTCAATGTTCTCATCGAAGACGCTGAGAAAAGACTTCTAGTCGAAACATCTGTCAGATTTATTATTTTTATTATTATTATTTATTTGGCAGGCGTCTTTATCCGTTATCTTTTGAGTATTTCTGCAGTTTGAAAACTGTATCACGGAAAAGCAAGTCAGTGAGTCGAGTTTTCTGGGTGTGTTATCCAGAACTGTTAACTATTAACTCAACAGTCTACTTGACCATGGCCAAAAGCATTGCTTCACCCTACAAAGTTTACAAATTTTGCTTCATAAAGTCGAATGAAACCTGCTGAATAATGTTATGTAAACATGTTGAATTGCACACTGCTTTGTAGTTTTTCATATACTGTACTTAACGAAAAACTGACAAAAGTTGAAAAATGTGACTTCCGGTACACTTTTGCAACATGATTTTGTAGTTTCTTTGATTACATGATGTTAAATAAAAGATCTAAATTATGTTCATATAGGATTTTTTTTTTAACTGTCTCAATGCTAAAATTCTAGGGGATGCAAAACTTTAGGCCGTAGCTGTGTACATGTATTTTAGTATGCCTGTTGAAGACACTGGTTCTGTTAAGTACCTCTCTGGTTCGGTGGTGTTGTGATGCTGTTTCTGTCGCCCCCTGCAGGCCGGTCCCCTCAGGAGCACCTGGTCCCCTGCGATGTGCTCCTGCTCAGAGGGAGGTGCATCGTGGACGAAGCCATGCTGACAGGAGAGTCTGTGCCACAGATGAAGGTGGGTCAACCCTGCCTCCGCTAATCCCAGCGCTGCTCCAAACTGACTTGTAATAACGAGCCATACGCCACATGTAGAAGTGACCAGGGCTGCAATAAGACTCCTGTTGCTTAGCAGTTTCATCCATTCCAGGTTTTACTACGAGCTTGATTACAAGCGCAGGTTTGTGTGATCAAAACCAGGATAGGGGGTCCCGAGTGGTGTATCGAGTAAGAAAAGCGCTCCATGTGGAGTGCAGGATGTGCCCCATAGCCTGGGGATCGCAGGTTCGAGTCCAGGCTACGTTACAGCTGACTGTGACCGGGAGTTCCCATGGGGTGGTGCACAATTAGCCGAGCGCTGCCCGGGTAGGGAGGGCTTAGGTTGGCAGGGGAATCCACGGCTCACCGCGCATCAGTGCCCTCTGTGGCCGATAGGGCGCCTGTGGTTCTGCAGTGGAGCTTCCAGATCTGTGTTGTCCTCCGGCGCTATAGGTCTGCTGGCCTCGCTGTGGATCTGCAGGAGCACATTTCGGAGGACGCGTGCTCCAGCCTCCGTTCCCCGAGTCAGCGGGGAGGTTGTGAGCGGTGAGCCGAGGGTACAGATAATAATTGGGCACACTAAATTGGGGAGAAAGCCTTCGTAAAAAATTGGACACAACTAAATTATTAAAAAAAACTAAGAAACAAACAAGATTGGATCAAACTGCTATGCAATGGGATTCTTTATTTCCGTGCCTGATCGGCTTGCTTGTGCACGGTGCCTCAGAGCTCTGTAGCTCTTTGACCCTTGCGTTCCTGACTTGGGTTTGTTGCTGCTCTTGTTACAGGAGCCTGTGGAGGAGCTGGATCCTGAGAGAGTCCTGGACCTGCAGAGTGACTCCCGACTGCACGTGATCTCAGGGGGCACCAAGGTGGTGCAGCACACCCCCCCGCACAAAGCCAGCGCCGGGCTCAAACGTAGGGAGCGCTCCTCACAGCACACAGCACCCCCCCACAGAACCACAGCACACAGCACCCCCCCACAGAACAACAGCACACAGCACCCCCCAACCACACACAGTACAGACCCCCACAGCACACAGTACTGACACCCACCGGACCAGAGCACACAGCACACCCCCACACCACACAGCACTACAGACCCCCACAGCACACAGTACTGACACCCACCCAGAGCACACAGCACACCCCCACAGCACACAGCACACCCCCACAGCACACAGTACACCCCCACAGACCACAACACACCCCCACAGCACACAGCACACCCCCACAGCACACAGTACAGACCCCCACACAGTACAGACCCCCACAGCACACAGCACACACCCCCACACACAGAGCACACCCACACAGCACACAGACACCCCCACAGCACACAGCACACCCCCACAGCACACAGCACACACCCACACAGCACACACACAGCACACAGCACACCCCCACAGCACACAGCACACACCCCCACAGCACACAGCACACACCCCACAGCACACAGCACACACCCCCACACAGCACACACCACACAGCACACAGCCACACAGCACACAGCACACACCCCCACAGCACACAGCACACCCCACAGCACACAGCACACACCCCCACAGCACACAGTACACCCCACACAGCACACAGCACACACCCACACAGCACACAGCACACCCCCACAGCACACAGCACACCCCCACAGCACACAGCACACCCCCACAGCACACAGCACACCCCCACAGCACACAGTACACACCCCCACAGCACACAGCACACACCCCCCACAGCACACAGCACACACCCCCACAGCACACAGCACACCCCCACAGCACACAGCACACACCCCCACCCACACAGCACACACCCCCACAGCACACAGCACACCCCCACAGCACACAGCACACACCCACACACACACAGCACACACCCACACAGCACACAGCACACACCCCCACAGCACACAGCACACACCCCACAGCACACACACAGCACACACCCCACAGCACACAGCACACCCCCACAGCACACAGCACACACCCACACAGCACACAGCACACCCCCACAGCACACAGCACACACCCCCACAGCACACAGCACACACCCCCACAGCACACAGCACACACCCCCACAGCACACAGCACACACCCCCACAGCACACAGCACACACACAGCACACAGCCACACCCACACAGCACACAGCCACACACACACACACCCCCACAGCACACAGCACACCCCCCACAGCACACAGCACACACCCACACAGCACACAGCACACACCCCCACAGCACACAGCACACCCCACACAGCACACAGCACACACCCACACAGCACACAACACACCCCCACAGCACACAGCACACACCCCACAGCACACAGTACACACCACACACACACACACACAGCACACACACACCCACACAGCACACAGCACACACCCCCACAGCACACAGCACACACCCCCACAGCACACAGCACACACCCCCACAGCACACAGCACACACCCCCACAGCACACAGCACACCCCCACAGCACACAGCACACACCCACACAGCCCACAGCACACACCCCCACAGCACACAGCACACACCCCCACAGCACACAGCACACACCCCCACAGCACACAGCACACACCCCACAGCACACAGCACACACCCCACAGCACACAGCACACACCCCCACAGCACACAGCACACACCCCCACAGCACACACCACACACACAGCACACACCCCCACAGCACACCCACAGCACACACACACCCCCACAGCACACAGCACACACCCAGCAGCACACAGCACACACCCCCACAGCACACAGCACACCCCCACAGCACACAGCACACACCCCCACAGCACACAGCACACACCCACACAGCACACAGCACACACCCCCACAGCACACAGCACACACCCCCACAGCACACAGCACACACCCCACAGCACACAGCACACACCCACACAGCACACAGCACACACAGCACAGCACACACCCCCACAGCACACAGCACACACCCACACCACACAGCACACACCCCCACAGCACACAGCACACACCCCCACAGCACACAGCACACACCCCCACAGCACACAGCACACACCCACAGCACACAGCACACACAGCACACAGCACACACCCCCACAGCACACAGCACACACCCCCACAGCACACAGCACACCCACACAGCACACAGCACACACCCCCACAGCACACAGCACACACCCACACACACAGCACACACCCCCACAGCACACACCACCCCCCACAGCACACAGCACACACCCACACAGCACACACCCCCACACACACAGCACACAGCCCACCCACACAGCACACAGCACACACCACACCCCCACAGCACACAGCACACACCCACAGCACACAGCACACACCCACAGCACACAGCACACACCCACACAGCACACAGCACACACCCACACAGCACACAGCACACCACAGCACACAGCACACACCCCCACAGCACACAGCACACACCCACAGCACACAGCACACACCCCCACAGCACACAGCACACACCACAGCACACAGCACACAGCACACACCCCCACAGCACACAGCACACACCCCCACAGCACACAGCACAGCACACAGCACACACCACACAGCACACAGCACCCCCCCACAGCACACAGCACACCCCCACAGCACACAGCACACACCCCACAGCACACACACACACACACAGCACACAGCACACAGCACACAGCACACACACACAGCACACAACACACCCCCACAGCACACAGCACACCCCCACACACACAGCACACCCCCACAGCACACAGCACACACCCCCACAGCACACACACAGCACACCCACACAGCACACACCCCCACAGCACACAGCACACACCCCCCCAGCACACAGTACACCCCCACAGCACACAGCACACACCCACACCGCACACAGCACACCCCCACAGCACACAGCACACCCCCACAGCACACAGCACACACCCACACAGCACACACACCCCCACAGCACACAGCACACACCCCACAGCACACAGCACACACCCACACACAGCCACACACACACAGCACACAGCACACCCCCAGCACACAGCACACACCCCCACAGCACACAGCACACACCCACAGCACACAGCACACAGCCCACACAGCACACACACAGCACACAGCACACACACAGCACACACCCCCACAGCACACACACACCCCCACAGCACACAGCACACCCACACACCCACCACACACAGCACACCCCACAGCACACAGCACAGCCCCCACAGCACACACCACCCACAGCACACAGCACACCCCCACAGCACACAGCACACACCCCCACAGCACACAGCACACACCCCCCCACAGCACACAGCACACACCACACAGCACAGCACACACCCCCACAGCACACAGCACACCCCCCCACAGCACACACACACACCCCCACAGCACACAGCACACACCCACAGCACACAGCACACACCCCCACACACACACACACCCCACACACAGCACACACACACACACACACACACACACACACAGCACACAGCACACAGCCCCACACACACACACACCCCCACAGCACACAGTACACCCCCACAGCACACACCCACACACACACACCCCACACACCACACACCACACAGCACACACCCACACAGCACACAGCACACCCCCACAGCACACAGCACACACCCACACACACAGCACACCCCCACAGCACAGCACACACACACACACAGCACACACACACACCCCCACAGCACACAGCACACACCCCCACAGCACACAGCACACACCCCCACACACACAGCACACACCCCCACAGCACACACCACACACACACACACACACCCACACCCACACAGCACACACCCACCCACACAGCACACACAGCACACAGCACACACCCCCACAGCACACAGCACACACCCACAGCACACAGCACACAGCACACACCCCCACAGCACACAGCACACACCCCCACAGCACACAGCACACACCCCCACAGCACACAGCACACACCCACACAGCACACACACAGCACACAGCACACCCCCCACAGCACACAGCACACACCCCCACAGCACACAGCACACACCCCAGCACAGCACACACACACACACCCCACAGCACACAGCACACACCCCCACAGCACACAGCACACACCCACACACACACACCCCCACAGCACACAACACACCCCCACAGCACACAGCACACACCCACACAGCACACAGCACACACCACAGCACACAGCACACACAGCACACAGCACACACACACACACAGCACACACACACAGCACACACCCCCACAGCACACAGTACACCCACACAGCACACAGCACACACCACACACACACAGCACACACCCCCCACAGCACACAGCACACACCCCCACAGCACACAGCACACACCCCACAGCACACAGCACACACCCCCACAGCACACAGCACACACACACACACACAGCACACACCCCACAGCACACAGCACACACCCACAGCACACACACACACACACAGCACACCCCCCACACCACACAGCACACAGCACACACCCCCACAGCACACACACACACACCCCACACACACACAGCACACACCCACACAGCACACAGCACACACCCCACAGCACACAGCACCCACACAGCACACAGCACACACCCCCACAGCACACAGCACACACCCCCACAGCACACAGCACACACCCCCACAGCACACACAGCACACACCCCCACAGCACACAGCACACCCCCACACACAGCACACACAGCACACAGCACACCCCCACAGCACACAGCACACACAGCCAGCACAGCACACAGCACACACCCACAGCACACACACACCACACACAGCACACAGCACACACCCCACAGCACACAGCACACACCCCACAGCACACAGCACACACCCACACAGCACACACCCACCACACACACCCCACAGCACACACACACACCCACAGCACACACCCCCACAGCACACAGCACACACCCCCACATCACACACAGCACACACCCACACAGCACACACCCCCACACACACACACACACCCCACCACACAGCACACACCCACACAGCACACAGCACACAGCACACAGCACACACCCACACAGCACACAGCACACCCCCCAGCACACAGCACACACCCACACAGCACACACCCCACACACACAACACACAGCACACACACACCACAGCACACAGCACACACCAGCACACAGCACACACCCCCACAGCACACAGCACACACCCCCACAGCACACAGCACACACCCACACAGCACACAGCACACACCCCCACAGCACACAGCACACCCCCCACAGCACACAGCACACACCCCCACAGCACACAGCACACACCCCCACAGCACACAGCACACACCCCCACAGCACACAGCACCCCACAGCACACAGCACACACCCCCACAGCACACACACACCCCCCACAGCACACAGCACACCCCCACAGCACACAGCACACACCCACAGCAGCACACAGCACACACACCCACACAGCACACACCCCCACACACACAGCACACACCCACACACACACCCCCACAGCACACAGCACACACCCACACAGCACACAGCACACACCCACCACAGCACACACCACACCCCCACAGCACACAGCACACACCCACACAGCACACAGCACACACCCCCACAGCACACAGCACACACCCCCAGCACACAGCACCACCCCCACAGCACACAGCACACACCCCCACAGCACACAGCACACACCCACACAGCACACACACACACCCCCACAGCACACAGCACACACACACCCCACCCCCACAGCACACAGTACACCCACAGCACACAGCCCCCACAGCACACACCCCCACAGCACACAGCACACCCCCACAGCACACAGCACACACCCCCACAGCACACAGCACACCCCCCACAGCACACAGTACACACCCCCACAGCACACAGCACACACCCCACACAACACACCCCCACAGCACACAGCACACACCCACACAGCACACACACACAGCACACACAGCACACACACACACACCCCACAGCACACAGCACACCCACACAGCACACACACACACACCACCCACAGCACACACACACACACAGCACACAGCACACAGCACACACCCCCACAGCACACAGCACACACCCCACAGCACACAGCACACACCCACAGCACACAGCACACACCCCCACAGCACACAGCACACACCACACAGCACACACCCACAGCACACACCCCCACAGCACACAGCACACACCCCCACAGCACACAGCACACACCCCCACAGCACACAGCACACACCCACACAGCACACAGCACACCCCCCACAGCACACAACACACCCCCACAGCACACAGCACACACCCACACACACCCCCACAGCACACACACACCCCCACAGCACACAGCACACCCCCACAGCACACACACACCCCCACAGCACACAGCACACCCCCACAGCACACAGCACACACCCCCACAGCACACAGCACACACCCCCACAGCACACAGCACACACCCACACACACCCCCACAGCACACAGCACACACCAGCACACAGCACACACCCCCACAGCACACACCACACACAGCCACACACACACACACACACACCACACACAGCACACAGCACACACCCACACAGCACACAGCACACACCCACACAGCACACACCCCCACACACCCCCACAGCACACAGCACACACCCCCACAGCACACAGCACACACCCCCACAGCACACAGCACACACCCCCACAGCACACAGCACACACCCACACAGCACACAGCACACACCCACACAGCACACAGCACACACCCCCACAGCACACAGCACACACCCCACAGCACACAGCCACCCCCCACAGCACACAGCACACACCCCCACAGCACACAGCACACACCCACAGCACACAGCACACCCCCCCACAGCACACACCACACACCCCCACAGCACACAGCACACACCCCCACAGCACACAGCACACACCACACAGCACACACCCCACAGCACACAGCACACACCCCCACAGCACACAGCACACACCCCCACAGCACACAGCACACACCCCACAGCACACACACACACACCCCCACAGCACACAGCACACACCCACAGCACACAGCACACACAGCACACAGCACACACACACACACCCCCACAGCACACAGCACACACCCCCACAGCACACAGCACACACCCCACAGCACACACAGCACACCCCCACCACACAGCACAGCACACAGCCCACAGCACACAGCACACACACAGCACACAGCACACACCCCACAGCACACAGCACACACCCCCACAGCACACAGCACACACCCACACAGCACACAGCACACAGCACACACCCCCCACACAGCACACAGCACACACCCCCACAGCACACAGCACACACCCCCACAGCACACAGCACACACCCCCACAGCACACAGCACACCCCCACAGCACACAGCACACACCCCCACAGCACACAGCACACACCCCCACAGCACACAGCACACACCCCCACAGCACACAGCACACACCCCCACAGCACACACACACCCCCACAGCACACAGCACACCCCCACAGCACACAGCACACACCCACACACAGCACACAGCACACACCCCCACAGCACACACACACACCCCACACACACACCACACAGCACACAGCACACAGCCACACAGCACACAGCACACACCCCCACAGCACACAGCACACACCCCCACAGCACACAGCACACACACACACACAGCACACACAGCACACAGCACACACACAGCACACAGCACACACCCCCACAGCACACAGCACACACCCCCACAGCACACAGCACACACCCCCACAGCACACAGCACACCCCCACAGCACACAGTACACACCCCCACAGCACACAGCACACACCCAGACGGCAGGTTACTGTTTTACATGATGGTTTTTGTTTTGTTTTTTCAGCGGTTGATAATGGGTGCGTGGCGTACGTGCTGAGGACTGGCTTTTACACCTCTCAGGTACGGAAAGAAATTCCTTAACACTTGTTAAACGGAGAATTAAATGTGAGAGAATTAACCACTGCAACTGGAAATCACTGTCGTAACAGGCAAATTAGTGATTGTCTGATTTATGGATGACTTTAATAGACCACACATGCAATTCATTTAAAATAGTAAGGGAAAAGAAACACACAGCCACACATGGTAAAATGAACGAGGCTTTTTAGAAGTTGTTTAAGATGCCTAATTAAAAGCACAAAGTGGTTTAACATTTTTACACACTATATTGTTATGATAACTCAAATTTTGTTAACCGCAAAAGTTAAAGGGTGCATAAGGACCTTTTTATTGTGTTACATGTTCCCATGTGTTGCTATAACTGTTTGCGTAAGCTGTGTGCATTGTTTTAATTTTATTTTATTTTTTTACATTGTGACCACTTTTTTAAACTTTTAAATTGCATTCCCTGCCTCAAGATGGCTTCACATGTACCCACATGGACCTTTCCGAACTACATTTCCCATCATCCTCCTGCTCACTGGTAAATCCATCTGTTACATATGTGAGCATAAGGATGATGGTAAATGTAGTTCTGAGGTCCATGCAGGTACATGTGTCTTATTAAACTCCTCGTAAAACCAGGAAGGGATCAAAATGCTATGCAGCAGGAGTCTTATTTCCATCGTCATGTCTTTGCGTCCCCTTCAGGGCAAGCTGCTGCGCACCATCCTGTTCGGAGTGAAGAGAGTGACAGCGAACAATCTGGAGACCTTCATCTTCATCCTGTTCCTCCTCATCTTCGCCATCGCCGCCGCTGGCTATGTGTGGATCGAAGGTCAGAGTCCGGGCGCGCCCTGGGGAGGCGGGGCTTAACTCTGTGGATATCTGAGTCGAGGGGGAGGGGGTGGGGGTGGCTTCTGTGTAAATAGGGCCATTTGGAGCACATTTACAAAGCATTTCAAAATCATATCTGTATGTGTCTGTCTGTCTGTCCATCACACCGAAGTGCTGCTGAGCAATCGGGGGGGGCGGCGTTCTGTTTAACATGTATTTATTTCAGATTGTATTCGCTGGAACAGCTTGTTTACAAAGGAGTTCTGATCTGATCCTTTTCCCTGCACTGAAGGAAAGGTTGTTGTCGTCTTGTCCTTGCAGGCACGAAGGATCCGAGTCGGAATCGATACAAGCTGTTTCTGGAGTGCACCCTGATCCTGACCTCCGTGGTTCCTCCCGAGCTGCCCATCGAGCTGTCGCTGGCCGTCAACACCTCCCTCATCGCCCTCGCCAAGCTCTGTGAGTGTCCGTCCCCCACCGCCCTGGTCACCGCAACCTTTATTCCCCCCAGAGCATTCATTAACCTAATGCGAAAAAGAAATGGCTTACTTAGTTCAATGACAAAGTCTTTCTCAATAGCACTACTAAGTGTTTCACGGCTCGGCTTCTCAGCCCATTGAACTGAATGGTAAGGACCGGACGCGAAACTGCTAACCTCGCAGTTCAAAGACAGAGCGTCTCAACAGTCAAGTAAAGAGCCAGCTCTGCAGTGGGGAGGCAAGCACGTGTCTTATCCTGCTGTCAGTTTTAATCCGCCGCTAGGAGGTGATCCCTTCGTGTTTACAGTTGTGGGTGAAGTTGTGAGATTGACCGCGTGTCGTTCTTCTTCTTGTTCCAGATGTGTACTGCACAGAGCCTTTCCGCATCCCCTTCGCTGGTAAGGTGCAGATTTGCTGCTTCGACAAGACGGGCACTCTGACCAGCGACAACCTGGTGGTGCAAGGAGTAGCTGGGCTCAAGTGAGTGAGTCTCTAATCCTGCAGGAGAGCGGCTCAACCACCCCCCTGCACGGGCTGTCAGCACACTGACCTGATATCGCTTAGAAAACACTCCCCACAGGAGTGTTCTAAAAGTCTAGTAGGTAGACAGACACAGAGAGACAGACAGACACACAGAAATACACACACAGCTACACATACCAGTGAGGATATTGCCTCCCCAGTGTATAATAATGTATGATTCCTCCCCAGTGCACACACATACAGAGGGTCCTCCCAATCAATAATAAAATCACACAATGCAAGGAAGGTTACAAATGTTTGTATAAAATGGGGAGAGTATCGGATGACAGCCAAATGCAATCTGAAAAGTCTTTCGGAGGCTAAGAGTGTGCGATAAAAGGCAGTTATAGTGTTCACCGTGTAGAGTGGGACGGAGAGACAGACAGACAGATGGATGGACATGATCAGCACGCAAGGGTCCCCATTTTATTCACCCCTGTTGCAGAGCGAGACACACACACACAGTTATTTATGCAGCTAGAGCAGGTCTGGAACACCTGCAGTGCTGACAGACTGACACACGCTCCTGACAGCAAGCTTGGCTTTCAATCCCGAAAAACCCATTAGATTAGCTTTGACTTTACCATGACCTCCCCCCCGCCTACGCGCCGCTCACAGCTGTGTCTCAGAGCTGCACAGGGGTGCTTGCACACACTCACAAAGTCTTTGTGCTCTGGAATTCCCCCGCCTGGCCTGAAGGAATGTGCCTGGCTCTGAGAAAGGGGGAGAGACAGGGGAGGGGGCGGCCACAGTACAGTTTGTACCTGATGAAATCTGCAGTGCTGAACCCTGGTGCTTGTGACTGGCTCGCAGATTCTCCGGTATAAAGAAGGCTATTCTTGCAGCCGGCGCAGGTGCAGGCCACTCAGTTGGCACCCCTGGCCTGCCTTTCAAGCTGATATCGCGGGGAGACGATTGATGGATCACGGGGGATGCGTTTTACCTTTCCACCTGACCCCTTGGCGACCCCTTCGAGATGGGATTCTTGTGTTTCATCTTTCTTTTTTTTTTTTTTTTTTTAATATAATTTCATTAACCCCTGTACACCAATCCTCTTGCAGTAGTATTGAGGATGTGAAACACACATGACATTGGTCCATGTTTTATATTATGGGAGCTTATTAATGAGTCTTCTTTTGCAGATCAGTCCAGATTTTACATTCATTCTGTGAGTTTAATAATAGTAAGACTCCCATTGCAGATCAGTTTGAGGCCAGTCCAAGTTTTACGTTCATTTCTACCGTTCACACACAGTTCTGGCTCGGTGGATAGGTGCATTATTGTCTTGAAAGTCACAGCGCCACCAGGGTGCAAGTGCAGCATTGCTGCGTGTGCTTGATCCACAACAATGCTTAAATAAACTGCAGCGTTCATGCAATCAAGGGACCCAGGGTGTACCAGGAGAACACGCCCCGCACAGGGTATAGTAGGAGAACACGCCCCACACCAGGGTATACCAGGAGAACACGCCCCGCACCAGAGACATGCCAAATCCAACAGACTTGACCTAATAAAGTGGACAGGCATGTTCCTAATGTGTGTGCAAGGATGGAAATAAGACTCCCTATTGCATAGCAGTTTCACCCATTCCAGGTTTTATTGCTACGAGCTTGATTAGCCACAGTGTGTATAGGTAACAAGCTCAGCTTTGTGACCTTATTAAACTCATAGTAAAACCAGGAATGGTCCAAACTGCTAAGCAGCTGGAGTCCTATTCCCATCCCTGTGTGTGTGTGTGTGTGTTTTCTGCTCAGAGATGGCAGGGAGGTGATGCCGGTGTCGGAGATTCCCGTAGAGACTCACAGAGTGGTGGCGACGTGCCACTCTCTCGTGCAGATGGATGATGGGACGCTGGTGGGTGATCCCCTAGAGAAAGCCATGCTGACCGCAGTGGATTGGACCCTGACTAAAGGTACTGGACTAAAGGACAGGGCTCAGTTACATTGACAGGGCAGACAGGCATATCGCACAGTGCAGGGATGGGAATGAGACTCCCATTGCACATCTGTTTAATAAGACACAGCTGAGCTTGTCACCTGTACGCTGGGGGTAGTTAATCTCTGTAAAACCTGGAATGCGGGAAACTGCTGTGCAACAGGAGTCTTACTGCAATCGCTGTACTGATAATGTGTCTCCAGTCTGCTTTTTGTAACCCAACAGTGTGCACTGAATTAGACAACAGCGATTCAGTTTTCTGTGATAATTTGGGCGTATTGTTTATTTATTTATTTTTATTGGCAAATTCTGAATTGTCCAGCGCAACTTCTCACACCCTCGCACATAAACAGTTTAAACACAGTGTAATGACAAAATTGTCTCCCAAGGGGATGGTTAACAAGCTGTGCCTCTTTCTCCTCCTCTTGTACTCAGACGAGAAGGTGTTTCCGCACAGCATCAAGACTCAGGGCTTGAAGATTCACCAGCGCTTCCACTTCGCCAGCGCTCTCAAGAGAATGTCCGTTCTGGCTTCCTACGAGAAGATGGGCTCCAGTGACCTCACTTACATCTCCACAGTCAAGGGAGCGCCGGAGACGCTGCACTGCATGGTATAGTGCTTTGATCCATTCCTGGTTTTACTATGCGTTTAATAACACACTCCTCAGCTTGTTACCTGTACCCTGCGGCAAATCAAGGTTGTAATAAAAGCAGGCCCGGGTGAAACTGTTATACAGGAGGAGTCTGCTCTTGTTTGTGTTAATACTGTGGCAGTGCCTTAGTGAAGCTGCTCCTATTTTTTCAGCTTCTTGGTAAAATAAGAAGGAAATCGGAGTGGCTCTTTTAGGCAAACAGGTGGGCAGGTCTGCTCTAGTTAGACGAGCGCCTCGTCTCGTGCCTTCCTCAGAAGGTTGTGGTCTGCTATACCCCCTGGGTCTGATAGACTAGAGAGGGCATGATCCTAGGATAATGCAGGCTTCACCAGGAACCTGATTGTGTATTGAGTGTGCGTCTGTGTTGTCTGTCTTTTATCTGCCTGTGTGTGGTGTCTCTTTCTATGTGTGGTTGTCACTGTGTGCGTGTGCTGTGTCTCTTTGTCTGTGTGTGTATGTGTCTCTCGGTGTGTGTTGTTCATGTTGTGTCTATGTGTGTGTTTGTGTGTTTGTGTCTTGTCTGTGGTGTGTCTGTGTGTGTGAATGTCCGTCTGTTGTGTCTCTCTCTATATGCTTGTGTCTGTGTGTCAGTTTTCTGCATCTTTATGTATGTGTATCTTGTTTGTGTTATGTGTGGATGCGTGTCTCTATATCTGTGTATCTTTGTGTGTTTTTGTGCTTGTGTAAGCGTGAGACTCTTTCTCTGTCCCGGCAGTTCTCCGAGTGCCCTGATAACTACGATGCGGTTCACACTGAGATATCCAGGGAAGGGGCCCGTGTGCTGGCACTGGGGTACAAGGAGATCGGACACCTCACCCACCAGCAGGTAACCATCCCCAATCCCAAACACCTCACCCAGCAGCAGAGAACCATTCAAAACCCCAAACACCTCACCCACCAGCGGAGAACCATCCCCAATCACAAACACCTCACCCACCAGCAGAGAACCACCCCCAACCCCAAACACCTCACCCAGCAGCAGAGAACCATCCCCAACCCCAAACACCTCACCCAGCAGCAGAGAACCATCCCCAACCCCAAACACCTCACCCAGCAGCAGAGAACCATCCCCAACCACAAACACCTCACCCAGCAGCAGAGAACCATCCCCAACCACAAACACCTCACCCAGCAGCAGAGAACCATCCCCAACCACCAAACACCTCACCCAAGCAGAGAACCATCCCCAACCACAAACACCTCACCCAGCAGCAGAGAACCATCCCAACCCCAAACACCTCACCCAAGCATCCCCAACCCCAAACACCTCACCCAGCAGCAGAGAACCATCCCCAACCCCAAACACCTCACCCAGCAGCAGAGAACCATCCCCAATCACAAACATAAGAAACTAAGGCAAGTAGACAAACTTTTCAGCCATAAGCCCTGATTGCTCATGTGTTCGTTGCTCGTGTGCTCTGGTGTGCCGCAGGTTCGAGAGCTCTCACGTGACGCTCTGGAGTGCAGTCTGAAGTTCGCAGGGTTCATCGTGGTGTCCTGCCCCCTCAAGACCGACTCCAAAGCCGTGATCAAAGAGATACAAAACGCCTCGCACCACGTAAGAACCAGGCTTTCAACAGGAGGAGCCTCGATACCCAGCCCACAGCGCTGGGGGAGATATTAAACCTGCACTGAAGCACCCAGCGATAAACACTGTGTAGAGAGAGTCACTCTACAACTGACATTAAATCCTAACAGAGTGTATTGAAAACCTGGAAAGGCTTACAGTGCTAAGCAGTGGAAGTACTCTACAGGGATGGAAGTAAGACTGCATAGCAGTTTGAGCCATTCCTGTTTTTACTGTGAGTTTGTTAAAAAAACAAAAAACAAACCTGGAATGGATGAAACTGCTATGCATTAGGAATCTTATTTTAATAGTAATCGTAATACTAACAGTATATAACGGTATAATATATTGAAGACTATCATTTTAAACTCATTTTCATATCTAAAAAAAAAAAATAATAATAATTGTTTGTCTCTCCCTTCCAGGTGGTGATGATCACAGGAGATAACCCGCTGACAGCCTGCCACGTGGCGAGGGAGCTGCACTTCATTCAGAAGCCCCACACCCTCATCCTGCAGGCCCCGCCCACTCACGGTGAGTCAGAGAGAGGGAGAAGCAGTGCAGTCAAGGGTAAACGCTGGAAAACTGGCTTTACCCACGTCTCATTTGGGGAATATAGCCAGCCGTCCATTTGTAAACAAAGGTACCAGATCTTATCATTAAGAAAGAGGGACAGCGTCTTCTAGACCTGATGTGCTGTCCTTGATTTACAGCAGCTTCCATATATGCTTCAAGTTCTCCTCTGCTTGTGGATCGTGCCTAGCCACGTTTTAAGTTAATCTTCAGTTTTGAACAGTACCCACGGCGGGGCGACTAATCTGATGAACAGGGGCGACGACACTGCTGCTGCTGTTAATGAGGAGCGCTAGTTTCTGGGATTTTCACCGTTTGGGTTGTAAAATAAATGTTTCTTGCTCATAGATGCCACGTCTTAAAATAAGTCATTGCAGTATACTCTTGTAATTCAATTCATTGAACAGGAATGTGTTTTTTATTGTGCGTATTATGTGTACACAGTTCATATTGTTCATCATTCGAAAACCGTTCAATTCTCGTCTGCCAGACAAAAAAAGTACCGGTTCTGGGATCCGGTTAGATACATCCGGCACAAATGAACCCGTGTAATAGAGTGTTTACTGGATCTTACTCTCCTGCGATAAGCAGATCCTGGCTATTCCAAGGGTTGAAGCCATGGCATATTCCAGTTTATTAGATAAAGTGACTCGGGTGCATTTAATGATGAGCAGAATCTGTACTGATTAACCCACAATTCTGCACTTCCTCCACGATTGACAGGAGTGTAGTCTACTAGGCATCTCTGCACAGCCTCGGTGTCTACCATGAACACCAAATAGGTTAGTTTACCCCCTGCAGCACTGGAGAGGAGCACTGATGTGGTACAGAACACGACAACAAGTGTTTTCAAGTAACACCTTCTTGTGCCGTCGCTGCTTCTTTACCTTCCATGTCTTTAAGGCACTCCGTGGTATAATAAATATTTAGTGAAAACTGAAACGGTTCATTCATAACCATCATAAACACTCAACAGTGCTGAACCTGATACTAAAAGAAACGTCATTTGCGTCTCCACTACAAGTCTTTGACTTCTGAGGCATTGAATTCTCCTGCTGATTTATGACGTATAGTGGAAGAAAAAAAATTATCAAAACAATGGGGATCACTGTCTGTGTTTGTTTCTTGGTGTGTCTGTGCTTGTGTGTGACTGTGTTTGTGACTGTCTGTTTGTGTCTCTGTTTGTCTGTGTTTATGTGCCTGTTTGTCTGTGCTTCTGTCTGTCTCTTTATTTGTGTGTGTATGTGTTTGTTTATCTGTGTGTGTGTCTGTGCTTGTGTCTGTCTCTGTTTGTCTGTGTGTGTGTGTCTGTGCTTGTGTCTGTCTCTGTTTATCTGTGTGTGTGTCTGTGCTTGTGTCTGTCTCTGTTTATCTGTGTGTGTGTGTCTGTGCTTGTGTTTTCCTGTGTTTATCTGTGTGTGTGTGTCTGTGCTTGTGTCTGTCTCTGTTTATCTGTGTGTGTGTGTCTGTGCTTGTGTCTGTCTCTGTTTATCTGTGTGTGTGTGTCTGTGCTTGTGTTTTCCTGTGTTTATCTGTGTGTGTGTCTGTGCTTGTGTCTGTGTGTGTGTGTGTGCTCTGTGCTTGTGTCTGTATCTGTTTATCTGTGTGTGTGTGTGTGCTTGTGTCTGCCTCTGTTTATCTGTGTGTGTGTGTGTGTGTTGCTTGTCTGTTTGTGTGTGTGTGTGTGTCTGTGCTTGTGTCTGTCTCTGTTTATGTGTGTGTGTGTCTGTGTGCTTGTGTCTGCCTCTGTTTATCTGTGTGTGTGTGTCTGTGCTTGTGTCTGTCTGTGTTTATCTGTGTGTGTGTGTCTGTGTGTTGTGTCTGTGCTGTGTGTATCTGTGTGTGTGTGCTTGTGTCTGTCTCTGTTTATCTGTGTGTGTGTGTCTGTGCTTGTGTCTGTCTCTGTTTATCTGTGTGTGTGTCTGTGCTTGTGTCTGTCTCTGTTTATCTGTGTGTGTGTGTCTGTGCTTGTGTCTGCCTGTGTTTATCTGTGTGTGTGTCTGTGTTGCAGGTGTCGATTGGCAGTGGCAGTCCATCGACGGCTCTGTGAAGCTGCCCCTGGTCCCTCGCTCTGTGAAGGAGCTGGTCAGGGAGTTTGACCTGTGTGTCACAGGGGAGGGGCTGTCCTGCTTACAGGTGCAAAACTCGGGGCTGCTTTTGAAGCTCATCCCCAACATTCAGGTGTTCGCCAGGGTCTCCCCCAAGCAGAAGGTCAGTGGTGTCTGTTAAGTTTTAAAAATAATTGCGGGTTCAGTCCCCTGAAAATTCCAGAAACTTCTCTTTCGTTAAACCACACATACAGGGTGATTCGTGATTGGTGCAGCATGCGACCCTCTTGCATCACAGAGCGTCTCTGTCACAGACGCATCATCCTCCACTTACCCGTGATGCTCCGACAGCGTTGTGTGAAGTGTCTCCTAATGTCTGTCGTGACTCTATCTCCACTTAATTTCCAACTCTGTGTCCTCTGGTCCTGGTTTCTGTGTTGTGCTTTAAAGTAATGCTTGGGTTAACTCTGTCAACTCCTTTAAAGATTTTAAAGACTTCGATCATGTCTTCACTGTCATTGTCCCCCTCCTCACGTTCTTCTGTGTTCAGGGGCTAAATAGATTCAGTTCTGCATTCACCCTGTCTTCGTTGCTCATTCTTTTAAGTCCTGGGATCACTCTCTCCATGTTGACCTTTGTATACGTTGATGAGATAACGTGCTGTAGCCTTTCTCTTTTCAATCGGTACGCCATGCCGGAGCTTTGTGTAAATGTTGAGTGAAAGTTCTGATTTGGGTTGCAGGAGTTTGTGATCACTAGCTTGAAGAGCCTGGGGTTCATTACCCTGATGTGCGGAGATGGTACGAATGACGTGGGAGCCTTGAAACACGCGCACATAGGTGAGTCTGTGCAGGGCTGGGGTTCAGGATTGGAAACAAGGCTACTGTTGCATAGCAGTTTGATCCATTCCTGGTTTTACTACAAGTTTAGTAAGACACATCTGAGCTTGTTACCTGCACACTGTGCCTAATCAAGCATGTGTTAAAACCTGGAATGGGTGAAATTGCTGTGCAGTGGGAGTCTTACTTCAACCCCTGTGTTGAAATCAAATTTAAAAATGGTCCTTGTTTGCAAGTCAAGATTGTTCCAGTTTTGCCAAACCGGTTGCTGTAAAGGACAAAGTGTATATATATAGTTTAATAATGTATAGTTAGAAAAAAATAATCAGCAGTAATCTTAGTGTGACGTCATTTCCATGTGATACAAAGAAACCTCAGGTGGACGTATCGCATCAATATCAGGACACCCACTCCTGGGTTTCAGAACTAACCATGTTTAGCCAGGAAATTAAGCAATCCGTTCTGAACTCATCACACCTCTCATCACAGCATCAGCCAAGTCTGTAGGTTTACTAATTGGACTTATTCATGCAGCTATAAGGGAGGAATTACTCCTGGTGCCTGATCATTTAAAAAAACATACTTAGTAATTCTGAGACTGGGTGCAGCAGCAGGGCTAGTGTGAGTCTCTAACCCTGCTCAAACTCCTGGCTCCTGATCATTGTAATAATAGACTTCACTGAGGGGAGTTCTGAAACCCAGGACTGGGTGCAGCAGCAGCAGCGCTAGTGTGAGTTTTTAACCCTGTGTGTGGACCAGGCAGTGACCTTACCCCTGTCTCTCTCTGTGTTTCAGGGGTGGCCCTCTTAGCCAATGCCCCAGAGCGAATTCCTGAGAGGAAGAGGAAGTCCAGGGAGACTCAGAACGATACCAAGCCCTCCTTCCCCTCGCTGCCCAGCGGCAACGTCAAGCTGTCCTCACGAGCTGCTAAACAGAGAACCATGTCACAGCGCGAGGAGCAGCTGGCGATGCAGAGGGTCAGTCAGCAGCACTCCCCTAATAAGTGTCCCACAGTAAAAACATAGCAAAGTGTAACAAAGCACAGGGTAAGCATTGTAAAGCACATGTAAGCATTGTAAAGAATAGGGAGGTATAGTACAGCATATTAAAAAACAAACCATGGTAAACTAACCCTTATAAAAGTTTACCCTAGTAAAAGCACAGCAAAGTGTAGTAAAGCACAGTGAAAGCATGGTAAAGCACAGACAGTAAAACATGTTTAAATAGCATGGTGAGCCATGGTCAAGTTTGCTAAATGCAGATTATGACCATGGGGAAAAGCATGGGGGGGGAAACTGCCAAATTACCATGCCGATGTACCACAGTAAACTTTTATATCTGAACTCTTGTGTTTTATTGTAGGAGCGAATCAGCCAGGTACTAAAGGAACTGGAAGAGGACCAGATCCAGGTGGTTAAACTGGGAGACGCCTCCATCGCTGCTCCTTTCACCTCCAAACTGTCCTCCATACAGTGCAGTGAGTATCCGCAAGCAAACTCTACACCAGGCTAGACGTAAACTAGCTGAAACCGGGCTAGGTGTAGACAGGACTAGGTGTAAACTAGGCTAGGTGTAAACTAGTCTAGGTGTAAACCGGGCTAGGTGTAAACCAGGCTAGGTGTAAACTGGGCTAGGCATAGACTTTTTGTAAACATGACTAGACGCAAGTTGATTTTAGCTAACATTATAATTCATCGTCATATAAAAATCACATATATTAATGTTTTAAGTGCATGATACAGGTTTAAATGCTGTATAGTACACATACATTTAGTCCCTTCAGATCTCTAGACTTGTGTAACCTTTTTCAGTACCGGAAACATCAAAATATAATAATAATAATAATAACATCTTCATTTAAATGCAGTTATTAATGTTAACTGCGCATCGTGCTGCGGGATTCTGGGCAACCTCTATTGTTCATATTGTTGTTGTTGTTAATATGGCTATTATGTTCAGTTTTAAAACTAATGGAGTCGTGCAGTGCTGCTATTTTTGGGCTTGACGAGGCTCAGCCCCGGCCCCTCTGGGCTTGACGAGGCTCAGCCCCGGCCCCTCTGGGCTTGACGAGACTCAGCCCCGGCCCCTCTGGGCTTGATGAGGCTCAGCCTGGCCCATCTTCAGCTGTGAAAGTTAAAAATGTCATAAAATGTTTTGCTCTCATGCGATTTCTTAAACTTCTCAACAGTTTTATCCATTCTGCATTCTTGCATACGCTAAACAGAGACAGTCCGCTGCCAGGGACATTTCATTACTTTACAATTTCAGCTACGTGCCATAAAGATGACGCTGGCTGCGAAAGAAGGACTGGCTCTCTATTTCACATGGCTGTGTCACATCACTATCAGGGTCAACTGTATATTATAAAGAACCTGCAGATGGTTGTATCACGTCAGTATTAGGGTCCTCTATGTATTATAATCCCGTACGAATGTGTGTGTTACCCGTGTGCCTGTCTGCCCGCAGTCTGCCACGTGATTAAGCAGGGCCGCTGCACGCTGGTCACGACTCTGCAGATGTTTAAGATCCTGGCCCTGAACGCTCTGATCCTGGCGTACAGTCAGAGCGTCCTGTACCTGGAGGGGGTGAAGTTCAGCGACTTCCAGGCCACCCTGCAGGGGCTGCTACTGGCGGGCTGCTTCCTCTTCATCTCCAGATCCAAGGTCAGACCCCCAACGAGCCACCATACATTCACTCATGTGTCCATCCATGTACCCATTCACCCATTCATCCAGTCATCCATGTATTCATGCATCCATTTATGTGTTCTAAGACTGCCCTTATAAAAGTTTACCATCGCAGATTTACACAGTAATTTTTCAGCTTTCCCATTTATACCAATGTATGTTTACGATAGTGCACCATGGTTTGCCAGTGCTTCCCCTATGCTTTACCATGCTTTCACTCTGCTTTATTACACCTTGCTGTGCTTTTACGGTGGGAAACTTTTTTGTAAGGGTCAGTTTTACCCTGGTTTGTTTTCTCTCGCCCCTCTCTCTCTGTCCCCCTCTCTAATTAGTCGTCTAGTTTAATGTAATTTTTTTCTCTCCCTCCTCCTCTCTCTGCAGCCCCTGAAGACCCTCTCGAAAGAGCGCCCCCTGCCGAACATCTTCAACCTCTACACAGTTCTGACGGTGCTACTGCAGTTCCTGGTTCACTTCTGCAGCCTGGTTTACCTGTACAGAGGGGCTCAACTCCGCAGCAGCCCCAGGTAACCTGAGCGCAACAGCTCCCTTAACATTATGAGCAAAAAGCAGAGTGCTAGTCTTTCTACTGTGTCAAAGTAAAAATTGTACTTTCAAAAGTAAAAATTGTACTTTCAAAAGTTGCAGCATTTGATGTATGGAAATGTGTGAAAGAATCCATATATATTAGTACGTTTTCCATGCAACCCTGCCCTCCCTCCTCCATCCTTCTTTCCTCCCTCAGTCCGTGCTCCCTCTTCAGTCCCTTACTCCCTCCCTCCCTCCTGGAGAGAGCTCTCACCCTGCTGTTCCCCCACGCTGCAGGGAGGATCAGTTTGTGGATCTCTACAAGGAGTTTGAGCCCAGCCTGATCAACAGCACGGTCTACATCATGTCCATGGCCATGCAGATGGCAACCTTCGCCATTAACTACAAGGTAGGAGAGGAGAGAGCCACACAGCCTGGCAGAACCATGCAGAGATGGATACAAGAGTGTTACAATAAGCTTAATGAGACACACCTGAACTTGTTACCTGTGCACTGGGGCTCCTCAAGCTCAGAGTAAACACATTTGGTTACACTTGGCTAAACATTTGAATTCTTCCCCAAACGCATCAAAAAAACGCATGATGCTGTAATTTACAAAAATGAATAGATGGCTTCTCATGATGATGGCTTCTCTGATTGGTAACAGACATTCCAATACGTTAACATTGCTCACATTTTAAACATGTTTAATCCTAAAGGCAGAGTGTAAATTCAAAATGTTGTACTATGGAGTGTGATATTATAGTACAGTTTGTGGAAATCGGGGCTCAAGTAACCTCTCTCTCTCCTTTCTACCCCCTTTCTCTTTCCCCCTCTCTCCCTTTCCGTCTCTCTCTCTACCCCCTCTCCTCCACCCCCCCTCCCCTCTCAGGGTCACCCCTTTATGGAGAGTCTTCAGGAGAACAAGCCCCTGCTCTGGAGCATCGCTCTGTCAGGTCTGGCCATCGTGGGGCTGCTGTCAGGGTCCTCTCCCGAATTCAACGAGCACTTCTCTCTGGTTGACATTCCCTTTGAGGTGAGCAAGCACACGCTTCCCGGCTGTGACATCACCACATGCAGCCCACATACCCTGCCGTCTGACGAGGAGCGCAGTTTAACTTAAAATGCACGCTTCATAAGGCCATTCAGAATGTGTCTTAATCTGTAGCGTTCGCGCTGAAAAAGTTGCATCGTTAGTCTACAGAAATACTAAAAGGAACCTCAGACATTCATTGACAAGCGTTTTGTTTTCGAAAAGACTTCCAGTCAAAACATTTGTGAATTGCCTTTATTTGAAGAGAAACTTAAGTTTGACGATCAATTTTTTGACCAGAAGTCTTTCACATTTAAAAACACTTAGTCCAAACGCTTGTCAGCTATCTTCAGTTGAAGACATTGTAAAAGAAGTGAATGTCATTTAATATATTAACCCTTTGCAGTCCTATGTCAGACTAGGTCCGACATTACAATTTTCCCTTTCCTGTCCCCTGTCCGACATCATTCCCGGGGGTGGGGATGGGGGGGTGTATCTGATACATCCCTGCACTACAGAGATAACACGGACATTAACAAAGGAGATAGCTGCTTCTGCATCCAGCACTCAAAGAATAGCACAGACATTGCCAGAGCTTTTTGAGATGTTATAGTAATAATGACTTGGATCGCATTATTGAGGAGTTTGGTGATAAAACGAGTGATCAGGAGAGGATTTATCAGTCTGCACATCTATAAAGAGGTATGTGAAAAATACAGCGAACAAGGGGTGGGGCTTGGCTGGAGATGCAGTACTGAGTGTCCTTTTGCGATTCAATGCCTTTTAAACCTGATTTACTCTGAAAAAATATATATTTTAAACAGCGCGTGTGAAAATAAATTGGAACAGATGAGCGCTGAATAAATGGACTGCAAAGGGTTAAGTTTCTTCTAGTACTGTTTTTAAAATGCTGCATGGTGGAGTGCTCTGTAGTACAGTAGTTTTACAGTTGTGTGCTGAAAACAGGGCTACAGTAACATTCTCTCTCTCTCTCGTTCTCTCGTTCCCAGTTCAAACTGGTGATCGCTCAGGTGCTGGCAGTGGATTTTTTCGCGGCTCTGCTGGTGGACAGACTGCTGCAATGTGTACTTGGCAGAGTGAGTCTCAAGATGCCTTCATGAGGACAAGCCAGCACAGTGTGGATGCTGCTCCCAAGCGAGTGGAGTGGAGTGGGGTTAAGCTAAATCTGAGAGAGCGAGAGAGAGGGACGACCCGCTACCCACTCCTCTACACCCCCCAGGACAAACCACCTGACCGCCCCACCCCCTCCCTCATCTCGCCAGCCTGTGACGATCTGTTTACATCTCAGAAGTAAAACAAAAACTTACGACAACCGTTTAAAAATGTTTTATAAGAAATAATTAAACGAAAGGCGGTCCGAGAATTGTTCGGCTGAGCCGCAACACGAAAGATTTTTGCTATAATTTATCTATTTAAAAAAGTCGCTGCTGTTTTGCTTTTCAGGCAGCAGCAGGTGGCGGTGTTGCTATTGGTTTCCTTTCTTTTTTTTCTTTCCCCCGTTTGTTATGCTGGCTGTTTGTTTTTTTTTTCTTGGGAACGGTGCTGTCTGAGTTTATTTTTTAAAAAAAAGGAAATAAAAAAAGTATTTTGGTCAACCTTTCACTGCCTAAACTAAACAAAATCATTCTAAATCAAAGAAGATTTTGTATCGCTTATTTAGACGAGGCATTGGAATCCCAAGTAATTTATGAATTCTGTATTCAAAGTGAATAAAGCAGCGTTTGTAGCTCCCGCAGATTTAGATCTGCCTCATGTTCGAGAGCGTCTGTAATTCACTTGTGTTGAAAACTCAAAAAACGTGTTCTGTTGTTTACTGTCTGGCTGCTAACAGCAGTGACCGCTTCGATCAGGGAGCTGTAAAAACAGCTTTTACTACGAAAGCAATAGCACACCACCGGGTGTTCAGGTGCGGTCCCCTCTTGGCACTCCTTGGGGTGTTACTGCTTCGGATGTTATACCCTATCTAAACACCCTCTCGTGTGTTATTGCGCTTATAAAGTGTCACCCCCCCCCCTCACTCCACCCAAAGAGAGTCGTGCTTGTCCAGTGAATCAGGTTCAGCAAGTTCCCAGAGGTGTTGCCATGGCGACACATCTGCACAGGATGGAACGCTTGTTACCCAATGAGATTGTTCCCTCTATACTTGCCGTGGTATAAAAGAGAATAAGTCACATGAACTCAAAGATGTGCAGTAATATACACACAAAACTTGCATCTGTGTTTTTAATTTGAGAACCCAACATTACCAGGACATCTTTCTGCAAGTCCTCCCACCAGATATATATATTTATATTTTACTGAATTTATTTCTTTAGTCTACAACACTGTTGTATAAACAAGTACAAATCTGTGAGGTATAACGGTTTCATCCAGTTTATGCCTGAATCGGGACAAACCTACAGGCTTGATTACTGGCAGTTTCATTTTGCCAGTTTTGTTATTTCACGAACTGAAAACCAATAGCCGAGAGAGTAGAGTAAAACCGGACCCAACGTAGCAGGACCGTTCCTATATTAATAACGCTCAGAACCCAGAGGCATTCCTCCCAACACTCGACTGCAAGAGCTGTCAGACACTCAGTGTTGTGGATTTATTGTTTTTCTTTTTTTTTTTTTTGTGAAGACAATAGAATGCTCCAACTGCAGGAGAGACAGTATTTATTGGGTGTGTGAAATAAATAAACAGTGTCAATGGATTTTATTGGAAACTCTTTCATGATCTTTTCTTCATT
>NC_054571.1:659116-677495 GCF_017654505.1 Polyodon spathula | reverse complement strand
ATCTTCCCAGGAGTGGCTGTCCTGCCAAAATCTCTCCAAGAGCAAGGCGGAAAATCATCCAGGAAGTCACAAAGAACCCTAGAACAACATCCAGGGATCTGCAGGCCTCTCTCGCCTCGACTAAGGTCAGTGTTCGTGACTCCACCATCAGAAAGACACTGGGCAAAAATGGGATTCATGGCAGAGTAGCAAGGTGGAAACCACTACCCACTAAGAAGAACATGAATGCTCGTCTCAAGTTTGCCAAAAAGCACCTGGATGATATTCAAGAGTTCTGGAACAATGTTCTATGGACAGATGAGTCAAAAGTGGAACTTTTTGGCGAACATGGGCCCCGTTATGTCTGGCGAAAACCAAACACTGCATTCCACAGTAAGAACCTCATACCAATGGACAAGCATGGTGGTGGTAGTGTCATGATTTGGGGATGCTTTGCTGCATCAGGACATGGATGACTTGCCATCACTGAAGGAACCAAGAATTCTGCTCTGTATCAGAGAATTCTACAGGAGTATGTCAGGCCATCCGTCCGTGAGCTGAAGCTGAAGCGCAGCTGGGTCATGCAGCAAGACAATGATCCGGAACACACAAGCAAGTCTACACCAGAATGGTTGAAGAACATGACATTTTAAGTTTTGGAATGGCCTAGTCAAAGTCCAGACCTAAACCCCATTGAGATGTTGTGGCAGGACCTGAAACGAGCAGTTTATGCTTGAAAACCCACAGATGTCTCTGAGTTGAAGCAGTCCTGCATGAAGGTGTGGGCCAAAATTCCTCCACAGCGCTGTAAGAGACTGATCAATAACTACAGGAAGCGTTACAGTTATTGCTGCTAAAGGTGGCGTAGCCAGTTATGGAGTCTAAGGGGGCGATTACTTTTTCACACGGGGGCACTGGGTGTTGCATAACTTTCTTTAATAAATAAATGAAATAAGTATCAATTTTGTGTTATTTGTTCAATCAGGGTCCCTTTTATCTAATATTAGATTTTGGTTGAAGAGCTGATAACATTCAGTGTCACAAATATGCAAAAATGCAGAAAATCGGACAGGGGGCAAATACTGTTTCGCGGCATTGTAGATGTTGACCTTTACAATGTACTAACTATACAGTATTATAAGGTAATTTATTTAAAATTCACTCGTCTCTAACATACGGGGCTATAGTTTCAAATAGTTTCTCCAAGTCCTTAAAACACCTGTCAATTTTAAACTAGAATCAAACAACCAAGGTGCATTTCAAGTCCTCTGAAGCACTCTCACCCTGTTGCGTTTGTCAGTTTACAATATTGACAGGATTTCTCTCTCCTTTCAAAAATCTAGGAGTTCAAAGCATGCAGGAACCGCTTTGAAAAGATGCCCTGTGGTGTTCCAGGCATGTAGTCTTACACATATTCACACTGCTCTCGTTTACTCTACACCATGCAGTGCTTCCAGTTAGGGGCTGCCCAACTGGTTACTGACATTCCCATTATGTTAAAGATGTTCAGGGATGGAAATAAGACTCCCACTGGAGAGCAGTTTGAGCCAGTCCAGGTTTCTCAGTGAAACCCAGAGTGGCCCGACGGCTACAGAGCTACGAGAGCCTCACATCCATCCCAGCACACACACCAACACTAACAATTGCAAATAGAAACAATGATATTACAATTCATATTCAATTGCATTCACTGTAGTTCTGCAAAGATGATAAAGTAAAGGAAGATGAATGGAATGCAAACTGCATGCAGGGCACACACACACACACACAATAGAAGGGTAGAACACAGACAAAAACATGCAACTGACAGCAGTACAGAATTCCTGCCCCCAAATCTGTGCCTAATTGTGTTACAAAGAATGCAGCAGAACCTAGCTGGGGCTGATGAAGCTGGCAGTAACACCTGAAATGGGTGAAACTGCTATGCAATCGGAGTCTTATTACCATCCGTGATGTGCAGAGCTGCAGAGTATGTAGTCCAATAAGATTTCTCCCCAGTGACATTTTGCACTTCGAATCTTCACACACAGTTAGATTGCCAAGACTGGTCTTACCTAAACAATCTTAAAGTGTTGAACCATTTTTAATTTTTGTATTTATAACAATAACTAAAGATCCAGGATGCACTGTTGCATATTCAAAACAAGGCCTTTAAGGGAGATGTAAATAGCAAAATCCACCCTCATCATGAGGGCATGGAAATAAGGCTCTGATTTGATCCATTCCTGGTTTTTGCTATGGGTTTAACCCATTAAGTACCAAAGCACACCAGCTGTATTTATACAATTAGATTCATTACATTTAGGCTTAACTTTTGCAGTTATAAAAATGACAGCAAGTTATAACACGACAGTTAGAGAAAAGCAGAGCAAGTTATAACACTAAAGTTAAAGGAAATTTGAAAAAGCAGGTAAATGCAGTTAAAAATGCTTCAATAAAATGACAAAGTAGCCGGTCCTGAAACGAGAACAGTGGCACTCAATGGTTCAAAAGGACACACTGAGCTTGGTGCGCGCACACACACACACACACACTACGGCTAACAAAGCTCATAGTAAAACCTGGTATGGGGGAAACTGCTTTGCAATAGGAGTCTTTTTCCAGGCCTGTCGTGCTTGCAGCATCTTGGGTAGCACTGAGACGTAATTTCACGTTTCATTCCTCATTATTTTACTCAGAGTTACAAATGCAATACAAAAAAAAAAGCACCAACAAAAATGACCGTTAAAACATGACAACAGAAACGTCTTGCAAGGACAAGAGTCCGTTCAGTGCATCAAGAACTGTCCAAAACTCAGTCACGGAAGTGTTCTCCGAATCATCAAAACTGGTGGAGCGATTGGAAAATAACATCACAGTTTAACACACACTATTAGCCCCAGTGTATAGGTAACTAACTCAAGTGTGTCTTATTAAACTCCTAGTCAAACCAAGAAGGGCTCAAACTGCTATGCAACAGGAGTCTTATTTCCATCCTGGTTGAATGTTATTTTTTCGTTGTATTATTTATATTTGTACTAATGTACACCTTGTTTGGCAGACATCATGCGTTGAATCTGGGCTGCCGAGAATCTCAGTGCTAAATGTCACCATGTAAACAAAGCAAACATTACAATGTTAGTGAACACTGACAAATCTTAAAGCCAAGAGAAGTGCTGTTTTAGGAACAGTGGCTTGAAACCTGGTTCCTGGAGACCTAGTTTGAGGTAACTTTGCTGTATTAATGCCCAAGTCTCCCCTGGTGTGCCGTGCAGTAACCTGAAACCAAGTCCCAAGTCAGAAAGCTACTTCCTGTTCCCTCAGCTTAAGTTCTGGGTAGTAAGTGGGTTGTATTTCAACACATCTACACTACACAGGCCTTACTACCTTCACTAACTACACAACCCTGTTACTGTTTTGCATTGTATGTTGTTAGCAGGTATATTTAAAAATAAGCCACATGGTGTACTAATGTACTTATTTAATGTGAATATTTCTTTATATACTTTTGTTTTTGCTATTTACGTTTCATTTTTAAAAAAATAATGAAGATCATTAAAGAAAACACAAACGTGTGTTGCCCGCGTTTATCCAAGACGTTCATAAAGTGCTAGAAACGCGTGCCTTTTGTAGCTGTATCGATCCGCATAGATAAAGATGAGAGAGTGTTGCTTTGTATAGACTTCTTTACAGGGGGTAATAAAAGCGCTAATATTAAACACGGCAATCCGGAGGACACCCCCCTGGTGTCCATTTGGCAGGCAAGTGTGACGAGGTGGGTGTAAAGCAAACTAATAAAATGAGCGCTATCAGTTTGCACGCTTATGCTAACTACTTGCACCCTAGAAAAAAGAAAAAAAAACACACACACACACAAACACACTCAATCGCTTGCGTTTAGATGAAAGAATAAACGTTAAATCGCATAATATACACTAGATCTGCTTTAAAACGGGTCGCAACGCCTCTGTTTAACCCGGTAAGCGTCACATAACGTGCTCATTTGAGGACAGGCTACTTTGTAAAAAAAAATAATAATAATAATAATAAATTGAGTGTTTAACCGGCATCTGCCTGTTATTTTAATATTCTCTTTAAAGAGAAATTGTTAACAATATTGACTGATGATTAAATATCTCATTCAAACAAGTTATATGAGATATGCTTCTCGGCCTCTTGGCTCCGATCATGTGTGTGTGTAGAGTCACAGCACTGGTCGGATTTGGCTGAGATCAAGGCGTTCCCTCAGGATCAAGGTTATGGATTCAAGAAAATTGATATAGGATATGGAAATGGATTGAAAATGGTTTTTGGAGTTTTTTTTGAATGGACTGGGTAATGATTTTGGAAATGGAAATGGTTTTGATGCACAGTTTTGGAAAGGACAGGGATATGGTTGTGAAGATACAGGCTTGATTTATGGAAAGGACTGGATGAAGATTTATTTTGGATACAGAAATTTGCATAAATGGTTTTGAAAGGGACAGGATGAAGTTATAACTTACTCTATCAGTGTAATGTATCAGATGACAAATGCAGCTTGTGTTCTGAATTTTTATAAAGAAATAATTTGGTGTTTAATGTGTTGACTATGCAAAGACCTCCAACTAGCTGCATAATAATAATGATGATAATGATGATAATCATCACCCCTGGTGCGAATGCCCCCACCCCTGCTAGCAGCAGCGCTGCCCTGCGCAGCACTGAGCCCGGGTTCCCGGGGTCGTGTTTGGAGAGCACTAGAGCCGAGCCGTGCGGGTATTACACGGAGCGGAGAGCTGCCTCAATTCAGGAGTATCAGGTCTCCTTATCATTTAACCTACCGCGTGTCCCTGGCCGGGCTCCACATTATTATTATTATTATTATTATTAGAGTGAAAGTGCCCTCAAACTGAGCCCCCCCTCCCCACACGCATTGGACAAAAAGAAAAGCACCTTTGTTTGCCCTCCCTCGCCAGCAACACACACACGAGTACAAAACCAGCACCGACACAACAATAAAGAAATTAAGAAAAACACCACTCTAGGAAACGAAACCCGCTGCATAATGGGGTTTTATATTATTATTATTATTAATTAAGCACTTATAATGCATTATAATAATTCACATCTTATGCCAACCTTCCTTAAGCCGTTTCAATCTACTTATCCAATACAAACGTGGATCTTACCATTTTTGGCACCACGACAGTTTCAGATTATCTGCAATATTACATACAAGTGCATAACGTGTGCTGTGAAGAAAAATAAAACACGTTTCGGGCGTAGAAGAAGCGTGCAATAAAATGCACACACTGTCAGCTACAGAACAGCTCAGACAAGCAGCGCGGATGTCACTTCATTCACCCGGGTCACAGAGTTGCAAGCGCATAGAGCAAAAACGCAACACTGTGGCCGCTGGAACAGCAAAGGCAAACAGCGATCTGTGCAGTCGCCTCTGCGGCTAGGCAGCATCCGCCGTCCTTGTCGCGTTGCTTCATTGTAAAAGCTCTTTACCTCGCCTGCGCCTCGTCCAAGCTCTCGTCGGTGATTGCCATGATCTGCTGCAGGATGTCTCCGATGTCTTGCTGCGGCTGCCCGAGCTGTTGCTGCTTTCGGACCGAGTCCATTTCGACCCCGTCGGGCTGGGAGAGGGCTCCCAAGCCGCTGAGAGCCGCCAGCATCCTGACTTGATCGTCCATGTCTGACGACGGTGATAATAATAATAATAATAAAAAAAAAAAACACACAACTCCGTCCTTTCTCTCAGCAACACAAAACGGGCCGCGAATACCACGCAGCAGCGCCGACAAGCCTCGGCGCCAGTCGAAAAAAACAACGCTGTATCCTCCTCACACTTACAGTATTGAGAGAAATAAAACACTGTGTGTGTATATATATATAAAAATATGCCCTCGAAAAAAAAAAAAAATGCAAAAAAAATGATAATCAACGCACGCCTTGTGTGTATAGGTTTGACTTTTTCGGATGCACGAAAAAATATATATAATAGAAAATATGTATGTACAAGGCGCGACTCAATGCAATTGGTTTTGCAAAAGGGACATTTGCAGCAATGCAATTATTCGAAAACTTCAAAGTAAAACCAAAAAACACAGTAAAATATGTAAACAAACAAACAAAAGAATCGGTCAAGTGCTCTTGTTTAAAAAAAAACATGCAAGCAAGACAAACCCTTAGCAAAAGAGCCCAGCTATAACATTAATAACAATAACACTAATAATCCAAACTACAAAATATTGCAATAAACGGCTAGCCCCATTCGAGAGAGGGAGGGAGGGAAAAAAAAAAGCGACAGATCTCCAGCCTGTATACCAGCCACGTTTGGCGGTCTCCCGTTTTTAAAACAATAAAGGGGATTAAAAAGCGGCACGGCAAATAAACCCGCGTCTCGTTATATATTTCTGATCTCTCCCCTCCCTCGTCCAGAAGAGAGAAGGAGCGAACAGTGAAGCGATTTCTCAAAGAGGACTCCGGTCCCCCTGCCTGCCTGCCTGCCAGCCAGCCAAACCCGTCCTTGCCTTTCCGCTCGATCCAGCCCAGCAGCTCTGCACAGCCCGCAGCGCAGCGCCGGCAACGCGGCTTCCACCGGCGCTACGCCTCCCCCCGCCTGCCACCCCCCGCCTGCAACCGCGCCTGCAACCGCCAGGGGGCAACGCGGCTTCCACCGGCGCTACGCCTCCCCCCGCCTGCCACCCCCCGCCTGCAACCGCGCCTGCAACCGCCAGGGGGCAACGCGGCTTCCACCGGCGCTACGCCTCCCCCCGCCTGCCACCCCCCGCCTGCAACCGCGCCTGCAACCGCCAGGGGGCAACGCGGCTTCCACCGGCGCTACGCCTCCCCCCGCCTGCCACCCCCCGCCTGCAACCGCGCCTGCAACCGCCAGGGGGCAACGCGGCTTCCACCGGCGCTACGCCTCCCCCCGCCTGCCACCCCCCGCCTGCAACCGCCAGGGGGCAACGCGGCTTCCACCGGCGCTACGCCTCCCCCCGCCTGCCACCCCCCGCCTGCAACCGCGCCTGCCCCCGCCTGCCACCCCCCGCCTGCAACCGCGCCTGCAACCGCCAGGGGGCAACGCGGCTTCCACCCCCCGCCTGCCACCCCCCGCCTGCAACCGCGCCTGCAACCGCCAGGGGGCGCCGCGCCGCGCAGGGAGGAGGGGAGAGCTGCCAGCCTCCCCGTGCAATTCAAAGAATACCGTTCATTCACTTTATACAGACTCGCCTTACGCAAACATTATTTAGGAATTAGGCTCCCTTGAGAAGGGTATGTACAACATATCGAACCGTTGGGCAGCTGGCTCTTTGAGCTAATATATTTATATATATATATAGTCTAAAGTCTATTTAGTCTATTTTGCAGATATATGAGTCTAAAGTGAGAGTGGGTTATATCTGGAGAACGTGTTTTATTTTTATTTTTAAACTTCACAACACACAGTCAAATCATTGGAACAATGTTGTAATCGTGCTCAGTGATGCGTTTACAGAGATAAGACCCGTGGGGGAAGGGGTGAAGAATGTGCATTTCCTCAGAGCGCCTGCTCCGCTGTGATTGGCAGTTTCGGTTGTCTTGGAGACGAGGTGTGGAGGTGGGGGGGTTGAAACGCTTATTTTAAGCAGCACCGCCCCTCGCTCGGAATGATCGACAGGCCGGGAGCGGTTGCTAAGAGACGGCCAGTCTTTATATCTTTTTGCCAGGGTGAGGAAGCTGCAGTGCTTTGAGAATCCAGCCATTGTTTACTAGTTTAAGAATGCATAGTGTTCTTATGTAAGTGTTGAATTCACTGGGTCAGTGCTGAATTTTTCATAAACGTACCTTTAAAGTTATAGTAAACAACTTAACACTACTTTCCCTCATCCCAGTCCCTCAGCGCTAACCACTACACTACAGCCCCACACTGTCTCCCAGCCCCTCAGCGCTAACCACTACACTACAGCCCCACACTGTCTCCCAGCCCCTCAGCGCTAACCACTACACTACAGCCCCACACTGTCTCCCAGCCCCTCAGCGCTAACCACTACACTACAGCCCCACACTGTCTCCCAGCCCCTCAGCGCTAACCACTACACTACAGCCCCACACTGTCTCCCAGCCCCTCAGCGCTAACCACTACACTACAGCCCCACACTGTCTCCCAGCCCCTCAGCGCTAACCACTACACTACAGCCCCACACTGTCTCCCAGCCCCTCAGCCTAACCACTACACTACAGTCCGCTAACCACTACACTACAGCTCCCAGCCCCTCAGCGCTAACCACTACACTACAGCCCCACACTGTCTCCCAGCCCCTCAGCGCTAACCACTACACTACAGCCCCTCAGCGCTAACCACTACACTACAGCCCCACACTGTCTCCCAGCCCCTCAGCGCTAACCACTACACTACAGCCCCACACTGTCTCAGCCCCAGCCCTAACCACAGCTCCCAGCCCCTCAGCGCTAACCACTACACTACAGCCCCACACTGTCTCCCAGCCCCTCAGCGCTAACCACTACACTACAGCCCCACACTGTCTCCCAGCCCCTCAGCGCTAACCACTACACTACAGCCCCACACTGTCTCCCAGCCCCTCAGCGCTAACCACTACACTACAGCCCCACACTGTCTCCCAGCCCCTCAGCGCTAACCACTACACTACAGCCCCACACTGTCTCCCAGCCCCTCAGCGCTAACCACTACACTACAGCCCCACACTGCCTCCCAGCCCCTCAGCGCTAACCACTACACTACAGCCCCACACTGTCTCCCAGCCCCTCAGCGCTAACCACTACACTACAGCCCCACACTGTCTCCCAGCCCCTCAGCGCTAACCACTAACACTACAGCCCCACACTGTCTCCCAGCCCCTCAGCGCTAACCACTACACTACAGCCCCACACTCCCAGCCCCTCTCACTACACAGCCCCTCAGCGCTAACCACTACACTACAGCCCCACACTGTCTCCCAGCCCCTCAGCGCTAACCCCACACTGTCTCCCAGCCCCTCAGCGCTACACTACACCACTACACTACACAGCCCCACACTGTCTCCCAGCCCCTCAGCGCTAACCACTACACTACAGCCCCACACTGTCTCCCAGCCCCTCAGCGCTAACCACTACACTACAGCCCCACACTGCTCCCAGCCACTACACTACAGCCCCACACTGTCTCCCAGCCCCTCAGCGCTAACCACTACACTACAGCCCCTACTGTCTCCCAGCCCCTCAGCGCTAACCACTACACTACAGCCCCACACTGTCTCCCAGCCCCTCAGCGCTAACCACTACACTACAGCCCCACACTGTCTCCCAGCCCCTCAGCGCTAACCACTACACTACAGCCCCACACTGTCTCCCAGCCCCTCAGCGCTAACCACTACACTACAGCCCCACACTGTCTCCCAGCCCCTCAGCGCTAACCACTACACTACAGCCCCACACTGTCTCCCAGCCCCTCAGCGCTAACCACTACACTACAGCCCCACACTGTCTCCCAGCCCCTCAGCGCTAACCACTACACTACAGCCCCACACTGTCTCCCAGCCCCTCAGCGCTAACCACTACCCCAGCCTCTCAGCGTTAACCACTACACTACAGCCCCACACTGTCTCCCAGCCCCTCAGCGCTAACCACTACACTACAGCCCCACACTGTCTCCCAGCCCCTCAGCGCTAACCACTACACTACAGCCCCACACTGTCTCCCAGTCCCTCAGCTCTAACCACTACACTACAGCCCCTCAGCAGCTCTAACCACTACACTACAGCCCCACACTGTCTCCCAGCCCCTCAGCGCTAACCACTACACTACAGCCCCACACTGTCTCCCAGCCCCTCAGCGCTAACCACTACACTACAGCCCCACACTGTCTCCCAGCCCCTCAGCGCTAACCACACTACAGCCCCACACTGTCTCCCAGCCCCTCAGCGCTAACCACTACACTACAGCCCCACACTGTCTCCCAGCCCCTCAGCGCTAACCACTACACTACAGCCCCCCACGCCAACCACTACACTACAGCCCCACACTGTCTCCCAGCCCCTCAGCTCTAACCACTACACTACAGCCCCACACTGTCTCCCAGCCCCTCAGCGCCCCACACTGTCTCCCAGCCCCTCAGCGCTACCACTACACTACACCCACCGGGGAGTCTAGCTCCCAGCCCCTCACTACACTACAGCCCCACACTGTCTCCCAGCCCCTCAGCGCTAACCACTACACTACAGCCCCTCAGCGCTAACCACTACACTACAGCCCCACACTGTCTCCCAGCCCCTCAGCGCTAACCACTACACTACAGCCCCACACTGTCTCCCAGCCCCTCAGCGCTAACCACTACACTACAGCCCCACACTACAGCCCCACACTGTCTCCCAGCCCCTCAGCGCTAACCACTACACTACAGCCCCACACTGTCTCCCAGCCCCTCAGCTCTAACCACTACACTACAGCCCCACACTGTCTCCCAGCCCCTCAGCGCTAACCACTACACTACAGCCCCACACTGTCTCCCAGCCCCTCAGCGCTAACCACTACACTACAGCCCCACACTGTCTCCCAGCCCCTCAGCGCTAACCACTACACTACTGTCTCCCAGCCCCTCAGCGCTAACCACTACACTACAGCCCCACACTGTCTCCCAGCCCCTCAGCGCTAACCACTACACTACAGCCCCACACTGTCTCCCAGCCCCTCAGCGCTAACCACTACACTACAGCCCCACACTGTCTCCCAGCCCCTCAGCGCTAACCACTACACTACAGCCTCTCAGCGTTAACCACTACACTACAGCCCCACACTGTCTCCCAGCCCCTCAGCGCTAACCACTACACTACAGCCCCACACTGTCTCCCAGCCCCTCAGCGCTAACCACTACACTACAGCCCCACACTGTCTCCCAGCCCCTCAGCGCTAACCACTACACTACAGCCCCTCTCGCCCACCATACACTACCAGCCCACACTGTCCTCCCAGCCCCACTAACCCTACCCTACAGAGTCCACCTGGTCCCGTCAGCCCACCACTACACTACAGCCCCACTAGCCCCTCACTAACCCACTGGGAGCCCCAACTGGTCCCAGCCTGATCAGCGCTAACCACTACACTACAGCCCCACTCAGTCCGCCACCCTCACAGCGTTAACCACTACACTACAGCCCCACACTGTCTCCCAGCCCCTCAGCGCTAACCACTACACTACAGCCCCACACTGTCTCCCAGCCCCTCAGCGCTAACCACTACACTACCGTCCCCACACTGTCATCGTCGGGTCGCCCCTCAGAGCTAACCACTACTGTGACTCTGTCTCCCAGCCCCACACTGTCTCGCATCCACTACAGCCGCACAAGCCCCTGTCGGGGGTGCTACAGATGTACCTCGGGGTGTCGGACCAGTACACTACAGCCCCACACTGATGTCGGGAGTCCCTCAGCGTTTAACCACTGTACGGTCCCACACTGTACGCGTGCCAGAGGATCAGCGCTAACCACTACACTACAGCCCCACATTGGTGATGTGAGTGTCTCAGTACGCTATGGTCGGATGTGACTGTCACCGGGGTCTACACTCCCAGCCCCTCAGCGCTAACCACTACACTACAGCCCCTCAGCTCTAACCACTACACTACAGCCCCACACTGTCTCCCAGCCCCTCAGCGCTAACCACTACACTACAGCCCCACACTGTCTCCCAGCCCCTCAGCGCTAACCACTACACTACAGCCCCACACTGTCTCCCAGCCCCTCAGCGCTAACCACTAACCTCCTACTCTACAGCCCCACACTGTCTCCCAGCCCCTCAGCGCTAACCACTACACTACAGCCCCACACTGTCTCCCAGCCCCTCAGCGCTAACCACTACACTACAGCCCCACACTGTCTCCCAGCCCCTCAGCGCTAACCACTACACTACAGCCCCACACCTCCCAGCCCCTCAGCGCTAACCACTACACTACAGCCCCACACTGTCTCCCAGCCCCTCAGCGCTAACCACTACACTACAGCCCCACACTGTCTCCCAGCCCCTCAGCGCTAACCACTACACTACAGCCCCACACTGTCTCCCAGCCCCTCAGCGCTAACCACTACACTACAGCCCCACACTGTCTCCCAGCCCCTCAGCGCTAACCACTACACTACAGCCCCCACACTGCTCTAACCACTACCCAGCCCCTCAGCGCTAACCACTACACTACAGCCCCACACTGTCTCCCAGCCCCTCAGCGCTAACCACTACACTACAGCCCCACACTGTCTCCCAGCCCCTCAGCGCTAACCACTACACTACAGCCCCACACTGTCTCCCAGCCCCTCAGCGCTAACCACTACACTACAGCCCCACACTGTCTCCCAGCCCCTCAGCGCTAACCACTACACTACAGCCCCACACTGTCTCCCAGCCCCTCAGCGCTAACCACTACACTACAGCCCCACACTGTCTCCCAGCCCCTCAGCGCTAACCACTACACTACAGCCCCACACTGTCTCCCAGCCCCTCAGCGCTAACCACTACACTACAGCCCCACACTGTCTCCCAGCCCCTCAGCGCTAACCACTACACTACAGCCCCACACTGTCTCCCAGCCCCTCAGCGCTAACCACTACACTACAGCCCCACACTGTCTCCCAGCCCCTCAGCGCTAACCACTACACTACAGCCCCTCAGCGTTAACCACTACACTACAGCCCCACACTGTCTCCCAGCCCCTCAGCGCTAACCACTACACTACAGCCCCACACTGTCTCCCAGCCCCTCAGCGTTAACCACTACACTACAGCCCCACACTGTCTCCCAGCCCCTCAGCGCTAACCACTACACTACAGCCCCACACTGTCTCCCAGCCCCTCAGCGCTAACCTACACTACACTGTCTCCCAGCCCCTCAGCTCCCACCACTACACTACTAACCACTACACTACAGCCCCTAACCACTACACTACAGCCCCACACTGTCTCCCAGCCCCTCAGCGCTAACCACTACACTACAGCCCCACACTGTCTCCCAGCCCCTCAGCCTAACCACTACACTACAGCCCCACACTGTCTCCCAGCCCCTCAGCGCTAACCACTACACTACAGCCCCTCACTGCTAACCACTACACTACAGCCTTCCAGTCCCTCAGCTCTAACCACTACACACACAGCCTCTCCCAGCCCCTCAGCTCTAACCACTACACTACAGCCCCACACTGTCTCCCAGCCCCTCAGCGCTAACCACTACACTACAGCCCCACAACCACTCCCAGCCCCTCAGCGCTAACCACTACACTACAGCCCCACTCCCTGTCTCCCAGCCCCTCAGCGCTAACCACTACACTACAGCCCCACACTGTCTCCCAGCCCCTCAGCGCTAACCACTACACTACAGCCCCACACTGTCTCCCAGCCCCTCAGCGCTAACCACTACACTACAGCCCCTCAGCGTTAACCACTACACTACAGCCCCACACTGTCTCCCAGCCCCTCAGCGCTAACCACTACACTACAGCCCCACACTGTCTCCCAGCCCCTCAGCGCTAACCACTACACTACAGCCCCACACTGTCTCCCAGCCCCTCAGCGCTAACCACTACACTACAGCCCCTCAGCGCTAACCACTACACTACAGCCCCACACTGTCTCCCAGCCCCTCAGCGCTAACCACTACACTACAGCCCCACACTGTCTCCCAGCCCCTCAGCGCTAACCACTACACTACAGCCCCACACTGTCTCCCAGCCCCTCAGCGCTAACCACTACACTACAGCCCCACACTGTCTCCCAGCCCTCAGCCCTAACCCTCCCAGCTCAGCGCTAACCACTACACTACAGCCCCACACCGCCTCCCAGCCCCTCAGCGCTAACCACTACACTACAGCCCCTCAGCCCCTCGCTAACCACTAACCACTACACACACAGCCCCACACTGTCTAACCCTACAGCCCCTCAGCGCTAACCACTACACTACAGCCCCACACTGTCTCCCAGCCCCTCAGCGCTAACCACTACACTACAGCCTCTCAGCGCTAACCACTACACTACAGCCCCACACTGTCTCCCAGCCCCTCAGCTCTAACCACTACACTACAGCCCCACACTGTCTCCCAGTTTAAACAGAAAATACACAACCATATAAGAGTGAGATCACAACTGATACAAGCACGCGCACAATCCGTAAGCAATGTGCTCATCGCCATTGGAAACGGATATACCTGTTTATACTGTGTAGCACCCTTCTACAGAGTGCAGTGGGTGAATACCCAGCTGGGACAGTGCAAATTGCTGCTCTGTCTTTGGGACGCGGTTAGTTAATCGATTCCAAGTGAACGGTCAATTCATTTACATGATAGGGTTAGCATAACTGTATCATGTTCTAATGAACGTGGATTAATCACAGGGCTGGGATCTGCATGCCGGTATTGTGTTGAAGAGACACAGCCACATGGCTTTCAAGAGAAACCTTCAAGAGAAAAGGGGGGCGTGTCTGTACACCTGTACAAGTGTCTGTCACTCTTACAGCTCTGCATGTATCAGGAGAACACAAGAGGTGATGTCAAGTGACTGCATATTACTGTTCTTAATATATTCCTCTGTAACTTCTAAATAATCTGAATTCTTAGGTAAAGCTTATAGGAAACCAAGTCTAATAGACAAATGTTTCTGCTAGTCTAGTGCCTTCTGCAGTGTGCTGTTGAAGGCACTAGCTGACAGTTTCGCCTTACTGTGAGCAGGCATACAGTAGGGAAGGGTGTTCCCATTCACAACTCTTGCAGAAATGTTACACTGAAAAAGACAGACAGACACACAGACAGTCAGTCAGTCCGTCCGTCGGGCAGACAGACAGGGTTAGTTGGTGACAGCATGGTCATCTCTCGCTCACACACGTTCTTGCAGAATGAAAGACCGAAACAAAATCACAGTGAAAGATAGAATGGAACACTGAAATATGGAGAAAAGGAAGATCAAATAAAAACAAAGGAAGAAAGACCGAGACAGAAAATAGAAAGAAATAGCTGACATTGATCTCTCCATCCCAGAAAAGAAAGAAGGAAAGAGCAGCAGAAAGAAGAAGGATTGGATGCACTCGCTGGGGCTCGCTGCCTGGTTGATGGTTGGCGGTTGCTGCGCGCCTATTAAAGTGGTTCCTGGAGGCACGGATACTGCGGGAGGAAGGTTCCCCCCTGCGCCCACAGCCACCCCCCCCCCCCGGAAATGAGGAGCTGCTCCACACTCATTTGCAAATCAATGGGCAACAACTGTGAGGGCTGGGGAGTGGGGGGGGGGGGGGGGACAGGAGAGCGCTGCGTGTCTGTCTGTCTGTGTGTGAGTGTGAGTGAGTGAGGGAGCATGTGTGTGTGTGTGTCTGTCTGTGAGTGAGTGAGGGAGCGTGTGTGTGTGTGTGTGTCTCTGTCTGTGAGTGAGTGAGGGAGCGTGTGTGTGTGTGTCTGTCTCTGTCTGTGAGTGAGTGAGGGTGCATGAGTGTGTGTCTGTCTGTCTGTCTCTGTCTGTGAGTGAGTGAGGGTGTGTGTGTGTGTGTGTGTCTGTCTGTGAGTGAGTGTGTCGGAGTGTGTGTGTGTGTGTCTGTCTCTGTCTGTGAGTGAGTGAGAGGTGCATGTGTGTGTGTGTGTCTGTCTGTGAGTGAGTGAGGGAGCATGTGTGTGTGTGTGTCTGTCTGAGTGAGTGAGTGAGGGGATGTGTGTGTGTGTGTCTGTCTGTGTGTGTGTGTGTGTGTGTGTCTCTGTCTGTGAGTGAGTGTGTGTGTGTGTGTGTCTGTCTGTCTGTGAGTGAGTGAGTGTGTGTGTGACACAGACAGACACTCACTGTCTCACTCACGTCACAGATGTCTGTCTGTCTGTGAGTGTGTGTGTGTCTGTCTCTGTCTGTGAGTGAGTGAGGGTGCATGTGTGTGTGTCTGTCTGTCTGTGTGTGAGTGAGAGAGTGTGTGTGAGTGAGGGTGCATGAGTGTGTGTCTGTCTGTCTGTGTGTGAGTGAGTGAGGGAGCGTGTGTGTGTGTGTGTGTGTCTGTCTGTGAGTGAGTGAGGGTGCATGTGTGTGTGTCTGTCTGTCTGTGAGCGAGTTGGTGTGTGTGTGTGGTGTGTGTGGGTGTCTGTCTGTCTTTGTCTGTGAGTGAGTGAGGGAGTGTGTGTGTGGGTCTGTGTGTGAGTGAGGGAGTGTGTGTGTGTGTCTGTCTCTGTCTGTGAGTGAGTGAGGGTGCATGAGTGTGTGTCTGTCTGTCTGTGAGTGAGTGAGGGAGGGAGCATGTGTGTGTGTGTGTCTGTTTCTGTCTGTGAGTGAGTGTGTGAGTTTCTCTGTATGGGTGTGTGTCTGTCTGTCTGTGTGTGAGTGAGGGAGCATGTGTGTGTGTCTGTCTGTCTTTGTCTGTGAGTGAGTGAGGGAGAATGTGTGTGTTTCTCTGTATGGGTGTGAGTAAGTGTGTTTGTAACTGTCTGTGAGTACAGTATGTCTGTACCTATGTGTTTGCGTGAGCGTGCCTTAGTGTCTGTATGCCTATCTCTCTCTATCTCTCCCTCTCTATGTGTGATGGAATGCCGATGAGCAGGTTTCTTGATCACACAGTGTAGAGATGGATTGGCCCCTTATTGCTTCAGAGTTTTCTGCAGGCGATACGCACCCAAGAAGAGCAGCATTCAGGATCCTAGTTATCCATCTTTCTATTTATTTGCCTATCTGTCTATGTATCTATTTATTTATTCATTCTAGAGGTAAAAAGAAACACCACCACCACTGTATGCTCAGTGAAGCACTATGGAAATGAGAGTCTGCAGAATGTGCTCCCCACACTGCTCCAATCCGTCTTGACTCCCTGTACTGTCTGCTTTGTAGCTAAGTGTATATTAAAGCGGGGGGGGGGGGGTTCATTAATTAATTGCACAATCTTGAAACACAATTTAGTTAATCGAGTCATCAAATTTAATGTGACGCTACGCAAACAGGTTGACAGACCAGACAGATGCAGAGACAGACAGACAAACAGACACAGAGACAAACAGATGCATAGACAAACAGAAGCAGAGACAGACGAGGAGACAGACAGACAGTCAGACAAATGCAGAGACAGACAGACAGACAGGCAGACGCAGAGACACACAGACAGACAAACAGACAGGCAGGCAGGCAGACGGGCAGGCAGACAGACAGACAGTGCACACCGTCTTTACTGCTATGGTTTAATGTAATGTATTAATGAAAGTCTCCCTCTCGCTCTTCCCTTGTTCCTTCTCCCTCCTCTCATTTAGTTTCTTACAGTTTTACCTGAGATGGTGTAACTTCTTGAGCTGGTGTCTCTCAGGTACACGATGATGGGGAGCAGTGCAGGTGTCAGCTCTCTCTCTCTCTCTCTCTCTCTGGTACACGATGATGGGGAGCAGTGCAGGTGTCAGCTCTCTCTCTCTCAGGTACACACGATGATGGCTCTCTCTCTCTCTCTCTCTCTCTGGTACACGATGATGGGGAGCAGTGCAGGTGTCAGCTCTCTCTCTCTCAGGTACACGATGATGGGTAGCAGTGCAGGTGTCAGCTCGCTCTCTCTCTCTCTCTCTCTCTGGTACACAATGCTGGGTAGCAGTGCAGGTGTCAGCCCCGCCCCCCTCAGTGCAGGTGTGTTCAGGCAGTCTGTGAGGTGGCCTGACCCCTCCACTGGAGGGGGGGGGGGGGGCTATCAGGATTTCTCCTGGATTTCCAGCTTCATTTTCATTTAGATAAGTATTGATCGCCACAGCAACAGCTAAGGCTGCCCTGGTTATCAGGCAGATTGCACAGACAGACCCCCATCCCTCTCTGAATTACGATGTGTACAGTACACAATGCTAGCTTGCACAATCATGCGTGCATATCTACCTATCTATCTATTTCTTGATCTATAGGTATGTATGCTTGGATTATACATGTTGTATTTATGTATTTATATATTTGATTAATTGCATCTTGTTTTTTTGTAAATCGTTGTATAATAAAGGTGTTTTTTTAAGTCTCTCTCCGTGTCTCTCTTTTGTTCACTTGATGATCCTCCTCATTAGAATGACGGCTGTCAACACATTGATAACACACCTGTCTGTTCCACTGTCATGCTGCAGCACACTCCCGTTTTTCGGGGGGGGGGGGGGGGGGGGGGGGTTGTAAAATGATGTACAAATATCAACGATGCCACTGCAATCGCAGGACGTCTTGCTTATTAAATTCATCCGTACCCCTGGCTTAAACCATGAATAATGGTTTCCCGCACTCGAAGCACAGCAAAGTGTAATCACACACAGTGGAAGCATGGTAAAGCACAGGGAAGCATTGTGAAGCATAGAGAGGTCTGGTGAAGCACAGGGAAGCATTGTAAAGCAGAGAGAGGTCTGGTAAAGCACAGGGAAGCATTGTAAAGCACAGAGAGGTCTGGTAAAGCATACTTTAAAATATGGCAAACAATGGTGATTATGGCAAATGAAAGTGTA
>NC_054571.1:615237-658616 GCF_017654505.1 Polyodon spathula | reverse complement strand
TCTATGCCAAACTTATTTGCAGTGTACTGAGGACTTCATTATTTTACATGTTTTTTGTTTGTTTTTATTGCAAATGTGTCCTCTCTCGCTCCACCCTGTATTAAAAGTAGACTTTGAATTTTCTGAAGTGTGTGAGGGGGACGAGGGGTATAAACAGATTCACAACAAGCACCCTATAATCACTACAGTTTGAAAGTCTCAGAGTAACAGGATGAAGAGTGTTGCAGTCAGCCCAGGAGATTTTATATATATATATATATATATATTTTTTTTTTTTTTTTTTGGTGTATTATAATTGTTGTTGAAGCCCTTAAAGGTCAGTGCAACACAAACTACATTGTCACCCTTGTCATCCTTTTATAAAATCAGCCACTGATGGTTAACTGAGCAAACTGTCTTGATAGGATATGAAGCAACAATAGAACATAGACAATAAAGGGAAATTAAGTTCCTGGTGACATTCATATGAAAGCTGCAACAAAGGTGCATGAAACAGTTCTCCCCTTTTTTTTTTTTTTTTTTTAAATCATCTGTGAAGATTTCGGGATCAAAGCTGAAGTCTACCAAAGTCCACCTCTTTCAGTCAAGCTTGTTCTTCAGCAGGATTTGACAATGGCACTACTGTTACTAATAATAATAATAAATAATATAAAGAAAAAATAATACAAAAAAATCTGATTTGCCTTGTTCAATAGTAGAGTGGAAGTTAATTTTGTTTCGCAGAAGAGGGTGTTTGACGCCTCATTTTGTAGTGTTCAGCCATGCCGTATTGTATGGTGACTATAGCTGGCGCGCATCTATATATATAAACCCCTATTTTTTTTTTTAAGACACTTCATAAATTTTACTTAATTTTTAAAACATTTTGGAGATTTTGTTTAATGTACACCAAGAGGAGACTATTATAACCTGTTTTTATGTGATTTGTTCTCATTATTTTTTCTATAAATTAATAAATAATGCAAAGATGACAAGTTGGTGTTGTGTACAAGCCCTTACAGAAAACAGAAAGCTAACAATATCTGCAATTCTCCATACTGTTTTTCATTGCATATTTTGAGTGAAGTCCTTTTGTTTTTTATATTATGCAAAATATTTCCTTCATTCCTTGTCCATGCCTTTTTAATGTATTCAGTTTTTTTTTCTTTTAATGTATAAATGTGTGCCATAAATCCCCACTATACAGTACATTGCTGGTGTCAGTATGGGACGGGTTCCTTGATTGTGCAGTCACTATGTCAATAAGGTAATCGAGGAATATGATTTGGTCTGTACTGATCATGGAATAAACTCATCTTATTTTTATTTTTATTTTTTTTGTTGGGTTTCTGTTTTTGCCATGTCCTTTCTCAAACTGGTTAGGATGATGCGTTGCATTGGTCTATTTCTTTGTGTTTGAGTGACTAACTTCACATTCACACTTATTTTGTGAACTGCTCCAGTGTTGCGTTTGGTGTGTCTTTCTGTTTCCCTCTATAATGCTGTTTAACTTTCAGCTAAATCCTATATTTGATGTGATCTATTATGACTACCTAATCTTTATATTTCTTTAATTTCAAATAGCTGTTTATGATCTCCATTCTGTGCTACTGCAAGTCTTTACAAACCCAGGAGTTGATGCATGTGTAAAGTAGTTGTCCAAACTAAACCTTTCGAGCAACTGAACCTTTAACAATAAACATCGTGATGTAAGGGAAATACATGTGCAGGTTTTAGTAAGCTTCACTCACTTATACAAAGAGAGGGATAATCTGAGTAGTTAATATCAGGAACACCCAGTTCTTGATAGTGATTTCAGCCTTTTATATACAAAATATTAAACTAATTAATAATACATCTTGGCATTATTGCACTACCATGCCCTACTCACTAATTTTAAGTATCCTAAAGCAAGTGTTTGTGTGGGTGTGGTGAGAGAGGTATGAGTGTCTGTGCACCTGCAGGAGGAGTGGAGTTGTGCGAGTGGAAAACCTGGGTAAAAATCTTTACACGTACATCACAACAGCTTTTGTTTATGCAAGTCAGGACAGTGTTTTGAGGCATAGATGATATATATTTAAACAAAAGAAAAATCTTTTAGTCTTGTGTTCTTGGTTTTTGAATCTGTTATTATCCCTTAAAACCAGCTGTTAATTTGGCATTTCTAGGCTGCTGTTGGTTTATAGTAGATGGTAAAAGATGGTTTTATCAGTGATTAAACCTAGACAATTTCCTTAAAGTTATTGTGAGTGCAAGTTAATGCACCATGTATGCACACACACTAGTGGTGTATAAAAGGCTGCATTGCTTTAAGTGGTGTTGCGGTGTACAAAGATATCAATATGTTTAACTAGGGCACTCCTGCACTACTTAATTTTATCTTGGTAAGGGATACAAGTATATATAAAATAAAAATAATGTGTGTGTGCAGGTAGAGTACAAAGGCCACTGGGTGCCTGACAAAAAAGTGCCTTTTCCCAGAAAGAGGACAAGGTTTAGTTTCATTAAAGCAAATGGCAGACTGGCTGGTGTTTTTTCTGTGGCAGGCATGGGATCGACAGTGTTCCCAAACAGTTGTCAAGCATAAAACTGATCTCCAAAAAAGGTCTTTCCATCAGACTTTCAGCCTCCTTCACTAAATTCACTGTTGCCTTTACCATCCAGATGCTTACTCTTAGCCTGCAAATGGAAGAAAGACTTGTATAAAAAACTACAGTATTTACCCTTGCAGAAAAAGGAGGAATGGGTACAGGAGTTGTCTCCTACCTTTTTTATAACAAGCGACTAAGATTATCTGATAATACTTAACCATCATTTCAGTGTTACAGAAAGATGTCGCCTAAAAGCGTTTATTTTTTATGGTACAGTTTCTGACTTGATTGGTTGTCCGCTTGTATCCTGCTTATGTATATTTCTAAATGTAAGCAAGCCTTTTTGTGCAGGTCCTAACAAATGTGAGCAGAACTGTCCACTAGTCCATAACAGCATTGAGACCCGTACCAGGGAGAAATCCTGCTCCTGAAAATTGAATGATTGGGACTGTGCTTTTAAAACATAAGCATAAGCAGACTGGTGGCAGTAGCACATAACAGGGTTTTATAATAAAAAAAAAAAAAAAATGATGTTTTAGTTTGTCATATTTAAAGCACCCTGATATTATTGCCCTATTCTGTTTTCTGCCTAGCTTGTAAGGCTGTGTGGTATACAAACTATATATATATATATATACACACACACACACACACACAGCGATGCCTAATCGCGCTGTATATAAAGACTGTATTCAAATGTTAAACGCTTAACAGAAAATATAGGGATTGTAAAAAGTATATAATATTCTACGTAATTTCAACGTATACAAAAGAAAACAATTTGATTCAGCAAGTATGGAAATTTGGGGGAAGATATTCATATTATTACTATATTATTTTAATCTGTGTAGTTCAGTAAACATGAGTGTAGTGAGTTTGGTCTAGTTCATGGCTATAGCTGAGAATCTGCAGTTTTGTTTCTAGCGGTAGGTATGTATGTATGGATGTGTTTCGATTGGGCATTCTGCATACATGCTTTTATACTTGTGCATTTATATAGATGCACATGCTTGCTTGGGAGTGAGTTTATGTGTGTGTTTGTGCTCACAAAGAGGAAATGTGGAAAATCAACAGCAAACTCAGTGCAAGCTTTCATAAAAGCAAAGGAAGGTTTAAACATTTAAAATCAGTATTTGCTGAAAACAAGTATGTGGATTTCTTTTGGTGTTGTGTGTGCTGGTGAGTGTTTTTAAACACAGAATGTGTGTGTGTGTTTTGTGTGAGTGTTTTAATGGTGTATTCAGTAACTTCTCTTGTGGTCATGTTTTAACCCTTATGTTAACACTTGCAGTCGGAAATCATGGAACCTCACCGGACTCCTAGGGTCCAGTCTGAGGTAGTGCATAAATATGTTTTAAAAAAAAAAAAAAAAAAAAATGTAGGAAGTGTCCTGTTCTCATGTATACTCAATAAAGGAGTTTATTCTTCAGCTCAACATTTTTTTTAAAGTAAGGTTTAAACTCCTTATTGAAATTAAGATCTCCTTAAAAAGTCCCCCCATCCCCTCTGAGAAACGTGCTGGTGTTTGCTACATTAGCTTTATTCTTGATTTGACTTCTCTCCCAATAGATGTGGATCTGATATTTTATTGCTTCTATGTACCGGTATGTGCACAGTTCCATTACAGAGTGAACAAAAGCTATGAAAATTAAAATCTGCAATTACTGGGAGGTGGTCAACGAGGGGGTACATGTAAGGTTGAAAAATGCTAGCAGGTTCATAGAGAAACATGAAATAACACTGAACCACTGATAAGACAGTTTAGTGGTTTGGAGGTTTGTAATTAAAATGTTGTTTTTTTGTCTGGGTTTTTTTTTTTTTTTAAAACACCTAAAGATGTTTACAAATGTAAGGAAAGTGCTCCTGAACTGTTTTGATTTGTTGTGTGAAACCAAGTTAGTGGAGTTGAATCATACTTAGCTGATCTAGTCCAGTAGGGACATCCTCTGCCAAAGCCTTCATTGCATTGTGAACTGTTTTAAACAAGTGTAGTTTAATGGGGGAGAGGTTAGATTCATCTGTGTTTTATACATTTTTATAATTACTAATTATTATTATTATTATTATTATTATTATTCATGTATATGATTTTAAGATGTTACAAACACAGAATGCATCGGAACGATACTGTATGTAAATGTAATGATTATGGAAGTGTTTGTGGCTAAGTTGAGTTACCCATCTCCCTTTGCAATATCTCTCTATCTTGTCTTTCTCTAATGTTTCTGTCTTATCAGTCTATGAAGGAAAAAATATATAATATCTAGAAATATTGTACAATCCCTTGTAGTTGATGCACGAAACTCTTGGCTAGAAAATGTTGGTGAAAAAAAAGAATAAAATAAATAAGGAGCTTGACATTAAACACATTAAGACTCATAGAAAGGGAACTAGTAGAAATGTTCACATATTTACCACTTTTTTCTGTGCAGTTCTTGTAAAATAAATAAATAAAATAAAACATTTTTACTGAATTACACTTTTGGAAGTTGTCTGCTTTATTTGTAGATATTTACCCCCACCTCCCACAATGTTTGGACCCCACACTGTAGATTCACACTCCCTGTGCAGCAGGTATTAGGGATCCCACACTGTAGATTCACGTTCCCTGTGCAGCAGGTATTAGGGACCCCACACTGTAGATTCACTCTCCCTGTGCAGCAGGTATTAGGGATCCCACACTGTAGATTCACGCTCCCTGTGCAGCAGGTATTAGGGATCCCACACTGTAGATTCACGTTCCCTGTGCAGCAGATCCCACACTGTACTCTCCCTGTGCAGCAGGTATTAGGGACCCCACACTGTAGATTCACGCTCCCTGTGCAGCAGGTATTAGGGATCCCACACTGTAGATTCACGTTCCCTGTGCAGCAGGTATTAGGGACCCCACACTGTAGATTCACTCTCCCTGTGCAGCAGGTATTAGGGATCCCACACTGTAGATTCACGCTCCCTGTGCAGCAGGTATTAGGGATCCCACACTGTAGATTCACACTCCCTGTGCAGCAGGTATTAGGGACCCCACACTGTAGATTCACACTCCCTGTGCAGCAGGTATTAGGGACCCCACACTGTAGATTCACGCTCCCTGTGCAGCAGGTATTAGGGACCCCACACTGTAGATTCACTCTCCCTGTGCAGCAGGTATTAGGGATCCCACACTGTAGATTCACGCTCCCTGTGCAGCAGGTATTAGGGACCCCACACTGTAGATTCACTCTCCCTGTGCAGCAGGTATTAGGGACCCCACACTGTAGATTCACTCTCCCTGTGCAGCAGGTATTAGGGACCCCACACTGTAGATTTACTCTCCCTGTGCAGCAGGTATTAGGGATCCCACACTGTAGATTCACGCTCCCTGTGCAGCAGGTATTAGGGATCCCACACTGTAGATTCACACTCCCTGTGCAGCAGGTATTAGGGACCCCACACTGTAGATTCACACTCCCTGTGCAGCAGGTATTAGGGACCCCACACTGTAGATTCACGCTCCCTGTGCAGCAGGTATTACCAGACACCATTTCGTTCTTCATTTATTATTAATCTTTTTGATGCTTCTCAATTCCAGGATATTATCTTCAGCCAATTTGCCTTCAAATAGACTGGCCTTAAAATGTTAAGGAAAGGCGAGTTTAAAGGTAACATGCATTAATTGGACACACTTTCTTGTATTTTGGTATCTGAGAGCGTTCCAGCTAATCTAAAAATAAATAAGCAATATAATCATGAGGAGGAATAGTTTTCTTGTTTTGATGGTATTGCTTGTGGCTCTTCAATATCATAAATATATATGTACATATGTATATACGCATTAATAATTAACTTAAATACAGTCCTGTCACACACCTCTCCAATTACAAATTTGAACTTTAGATCACCACGCTGAAGCTTACCTTAGAGTCTTATTGGTAGGAGGTGCCTGGTGAGTCATAGTATTTTTAGCTGGACCTATTACAGGTTACATCCATTTAAACGACAGGCGCTCTGGCTAATCAGCGTGCGAGTTTCACCCCTCTGGCCCATCAACTCTTCTATTGACCAATAGAATGTCAGTACGGCAGGCCGAGCCACGATTGACGGGTGCGTAAACCAATTAGATCAGTCGAAATAAATTTTGCGTGGCGGGAGAGTTGGCAAGCAAGGTAGGTTAATGGTGAATCAGAGTGCGTTTGGATTTAAAAAGAAATATTTAGAGGTGCCTCGTAAAATGAGTTTCCTTAAAACAGTGCACTTTAATGTAACGTATGCCTGGGATTCTTTATCGTATGTGTGTTTTTAGGATGTGTAACTACGGTGCTGTAAATAGACGGACATTGTTTATATATGTATATATATATAAAACATTCACCAAAATCAAACGTGCGCTTATTGTGCCTATGTTGTTGTGTTGTTTTTTGTCGTGACTAAATCAAGTGATATATTGCTTGGATATCAATAAAACTCAGGTAAACTATCGACCTGTAACGTTGCCACAATAAAACAGAGTTTATGCGCTATAGATTTACGCATCCAGTTTAAGTAAAAAAATCTCACAGGTGTGTTATTCTGTAAATAATGTGAATCAAACAGTTGTATTTTAATATTATAGTTTATTGGCAAATACTAGCAGAGTTGACGCTGTTTTTGTAGCAGAAGTGTTATTGCTGATGCTTGCATTCTGCTATCAGTTTGTTTATGACGTCAAAGCAGCTCAGCTTTGTGCATTAAACACTGAGCAACAAGGTCTGACCTCCAGATAACCCATTACACTGGTAGAAAACTCAGAATGAACACAGCAGTTAATAAACACAAACATTCCCCCACTGTACTGCTTGCTGTTCTTGTTAATACCAGTTGTGTTTTAAAAGCATCATATAAGTTTAGTTTCGGGGTGATTCTTGCTTGCAGAATTTGAAGTCTGCTGATGCTACAGTTCATAAATATAGGGCACACAAATAGAGGCAGGGGTGAGGAATTAAAACTAAGCAGGCGTAGAGATCTACCGCCCTTTTTTCTAGCAGCACTTTGCAGCCTTTCTTAGAACAGCCTGATTAAGTTAGTCATCAAAGTGCCTTCCTTTAAATAAAATAAAGTGCGGTTATTATCTGGTTATGCTTTCGGCAGGGTATTTGGAATATAAATTTATGATAATTTCTAGGTTTAAAAAAAAAACCAGACAGCTGAGAGTTAAAGTTCTCAATATCTGAATTCTTAAACCAGCAGTCAATAACTAAACCCAGTTTCCTGCGTTTACCATTGAGACAAAAAGCACTTGAATTTTGAGGTACGTGGGCATGGGAAAGGTTGGTGTGCATGCATTCTTATTATTTGTTTATTTAGCAGACGCCTTTATCCAAGGCGGCTTACGTAGACGACCCCCTCAGGTAGGGGCACCCTCCTTCAACCCCGAGTCCCACGCCCCACAGTCCGCAGACATGAGGGGTCTCTGGAGTGCGGTCCTGCTGTTCCCGCTGCGTTTGGTCTTGCACTTGGCTTCGCTGTCGTACTGGACACTGGTCTACGGCACCTCCGCTCTGACTGCTGGCCTGGTTCTCCCCGTGCTGGCCTGGAGAGCCGTCTGGAGCCCTCGCAGGACCCTCTACTGGAGAGTGAGGCAGGAGCGGCCAGCTTGCTTGCAAGAACCCTGTCTGGGAGAGCACTGCTACGTCAGGGCGAAGGTGAGCCAGCGTGGGAGGCAGGGGGACTGTGTGCATCCAGAGTCCATCTCAACACCCTTATAAAAGCACAGCAAAGTGTGATAAAGCACAGTGAAATGCACGCCGTAACCATGGGAAAACTGCAAAAATACTCCACGCTGTCAATCTGTAGTTCTGTACAAACCCCAGTGGTTGTCAGTCCCCATCCTACAGCAGGGATGGCAGAAAGACTCCTAATTGCATAGCAGTTTCACCCAGCCCAGGTTTTACTTTGAGCTTGATTAGCCATCATGAGAAGCTCTCTGTTGCATTACCGTTATCTTTGAGTCACTGCCCATGCTGCGTGAGTGAAAAAGACTTTGAATGAGTTGCTGGTCACTGCACTGATAGCTGCGTCTCTGCTCTCTTTCCTCCTGTCCGTCTCTGCAGAGCTCTGGGCTGCGCTTGCACTACGTGACGGCTGGAGACACAACCAAACCCCTCATGCTGCTGCTGCATGGATTCCCTGAGATCTGGTAAACCAGATGAGCACACACTCATTTCAGGAGCTGTTTCTGCACTCAAAACACAAGCATTGTCCCATGTTACTGCTTGAAGGGCTTGCTGTTCTCGTTAATACCAGTTGCGTTTTAAAAGCGTCCTTTAGTTTAGCTTGGGGTAAGTCTTGCCTGTAGAGTTTAAAACAGTCCATTCATAAATATAGTGCACACTAAAAGAGACAGGGGTGAAGAATTAATATATAATATAATAGAAATTCATTAATTCTTTAACCCTACAGCAACTCAACGCAGTTTCTTAGCCATTAAGACCAAAGACTTGAATTTTGAGATGCATGGACAGGTTGGCATGCACATATTAATCACATTATTTCTTATAGCAAAACATATATATAGTAACAATTTTTGCAATTATTAATTTAATTAGCAATGAAAGTGTGGAATGCAGCAATGATTCACATTTCTATAGCGCCTTCCATCACAAGGGTCCCAAAGCGCTTCACACACAAACAAAATGAACAGTGAAACTAATCCATTAAAAACGTCATACAGAATTTGATAGGACATCCATTACAAAGAGATACATGTGGTTTTTATCGTAAAAAAAAAAAAAAAGAAAGCTGGTTTGTAAAAATAGAACAATTAAGAGTAAAACAAATATTTTATAAAATTGCAATTTAAAAAAAAAAGGACAAAAAGAAAATGGTTTCTGTTGTAAAACAGGAAAACTAAGATAGAAAAGCTGTTTTCTAAAAATACTGGACATTTTCAATCTTGATTCATAAACAGTCAGGGTCCCAGCTTCCCTGATAGGCAGAGCAGACCACAGTCTAGGAGCTTTACGATTGTGATAATCGATTGTGATTAAAGTATTATGCATGAGCTGCCCACATGTATTTTGTTTCATATAAGGATGCATTTATTTATTTAAACTTGACGTGACTCTTGCTGGTGCCACAGCTTGCCTGTGTGTCTATTCACTGATATTTGTGATTTGTTTATTGCGCACAGGCAGAGGACCTGGTCTATTGATGCTATTTTGTGATGACAATAAAATGTTAAGGAACATACAGGCGCTTCAAAGAAAGTTTTTAACATATTTTCATACCCTGCTTGATGGAGTGCAGGAATGCAGTATAGCAGTTTCCCCCATTCATTAGCGAGCTTGATCAGTGCATCGGTAACAAGCTCGGGTGTGGATCAAACTGTTGTGCAATAGCTGTCTTATTTCCATCCCTGGAGCTATTTTAGATGCAGTGTCACATCATGACTGCAGAACCTGCTAATATTTTGCTGTGCTGTGAATCTCCCAGCCCTTTAGCAGTTTGCTGTGCTGTGAATCTCCCAGCCCTTTAGCAGTTTGCTGTGCTGTGAATCTGCCCAGCCCTTTAGCAGTTTGCTGTGCTGTGAATCTGCCCAGCCCTTTAGCAGTTTGCTGTGCTGTGAATCTGCCCAGCCCTTTAGCAGTTTGCTGTGCTGTGAATCTGCCCAGCCCTTTAGCAGTTTGCTGTGCTGTGAATCTGCCCAGCCCTTTAGCAGTTTGCTGTGCTGTGAATCTGCCCAGCCCTTTAGCAGTTTGCGGTGCTGTGGCCAGGCTTAGTTATGTAGTTCTCTGTATTTACCATGTTTTACCAGGGAGTAAAAAGCAAATACTTCACCACAATTTCAATTTGCTTCCACTTTGGATAATCGCAGTATTTGCTAAGGTGAACTTGGTTAAAGTTGCTTTAAAAAAAAAAAAAAAAAAAAAAGCCAGATTTAACTGGTTAACAAAACGCTGTGAGGTGTTCATTGTTATTTAAAGAAGCGCTACCCACTTCTTTAAAAAAATAAAAATCAGTTTTCTTACTTTTAATAGCAGTTAATGCTGGTCTATCCTGCCACGGTTTTGTTTGGTTCTTGCCTTGTTTTTTGCACTGCGTCACGCCCTCTCGCTCTGTGTTCACTGCACCCTTGTGTTGCTCAGGTACTCCTGGCGCTACCAGCTGCGCCAGTTCAAGAGTGACTTCCAGACTGTGGCCCTGGACCTGCGAGGCTACGGGGACTCTGACACCCCCTCTGGACGGGAGGACTACAAGCTGGACAAGCTGCTCGGAGACGTGAAGGACATCATTGAAGCTCTGGGTAGGTGCTGCATTAGCATAGGAGAGCACTGCAAAGCTTGGAGAGGTATGGCAAAGCATATTAGCAAACCATGGTAAACTATGGTACATGCATAATACTGTATAATCATAGGAAAAACTGCTAAATTATCATGCAAATTTACTACAGTAAACTTTTATAAGGGTTGCTGTCTCTTTAAACCCATCAAAAAACCTTCAATGGTATACTTCAAGAGTCACACTCAGAGATGAAAATAAGACTCCTATTGCATAGCACTTTCACCCATTCCAGGTTTTAATACAAGCTTGATTAGCCAGTCTATGGGTAACAAGCTCAGGTGTGTCTTATTAAACGCTCTGTAAAACCAGGAGTGGATCAGACTGCAATGCAATAGGGGTCTTATTTCAATCCCTGAGTATGACTCTAGAAGTATCCCATTTAAGGTTTTTTGATTGGTTTGCTGTAGTAAATTTGCACGGTAATTTAGCAATTTTTCCCCATGCTTTTCCTACGATTATACAGTGTTATGCATGTACCATAGTACATGATGCAGTGTCACATCATGACTGGAGAACCTGCTAAAAGTTTGCCACAGTGAATTTGCACAGCCCTTTTGCAATTTTCTGTACTCTGGCTAGGGATTCATCAAACTGCTGTTCAATAAGAGTCTTATTCCCATCCCTGCATGTTACAGACTTCATTGTCACACAGATGGCTCATGAGCTATCCTTCAAATGCTGTAAAAATGTTTTTTTTTTTTAAAAGTAGCCCAGTTTCTGTTTGTGTTTGTGTTCACGTCTGTGCTTAATGTAATTTCAGGGTACAGGAGCTGCGTTCTGGTGGGTCACGACTGGGGGGGCACCCTGGCCTGGCACTTCGCCATCAACCAGCCCAAGATGGTGCGCAGACTCATCGTGATGAGCGCACCCCACCCCTCCTTCTGGCAGGGTAACTTCAGAGGGACAGAGCGTTGCAGCTTGCGTGTTCACAGAGTCAGAGCGGAGGGACAGAGCGCTAGAGTCAGAGATCGGTTCTCGGTTCATGGGGGAGTCCACTATGAAAGGCGCTCTATAAAAATTATTATTATTATTATTATTATTATTATTATTATTATTATTTGCATGGGCCAGACTGCAGTTCCTCTTCTAAAAGTTCTGCACAGTAAAAGCAAAGCAATGTATAATAAAGCACAGTGAAGGCATGGTCAAGCATTGTAAAGAGTAGTGAAGTACAGTAAATTGAAAACCATGGTAAACTATGGTAAATGCATATATAGTATAGTCATAGGAAAACTGCAACAACACTGTGGTAAACTTTTATAAGGGGAAATTACAGTATTATTCTGAACCCCCACCTTAACCCTAACCCAAACAAGGGCACCAATGTGGGTTTGTTACCTGATTTTAGCAGGTGGATAACAGGTTTAGTATAATAAATTAATTTTTCATTCGTATTGCAGAGTATGTTTTCCGGCATCCCACTCTCCTGATGAAGTGCAGCCACCTGTTCTTCTTCCAGACCCCCTTCCTCCCGGAGCTGGCACTCAGGCTGGGGGACTGCGAGGTGAGGAGAGGAGCCCTGCCACACAGAGGGGCTGAGACTGAAGCCAGGGCTGCTGGGGAGCTCGAGGCCGGTGATAATGACAAACAGTGCAGGATTCAAGTCTCTGTAGCACCACTAGAGGGCTGTGTTTCCAAAGGAATGTCCTTGTGTTTGTATCGGAAGGAATACACATGAACACAACTCCACCATCAGCTTATTGTACAGTCTGGCTTTGAAATGATTTAGGATACGTTATCATGCTTTGCCTTTTTTTTTTAATGTGCTTTACCATACATCAATATTCTTTACAGTGCTTGCCTATACTTTACCACTCTTTCCTGTCTTGATAATGTACCCTGTCCCCTCTGGTTCTGTTCCAGGTTGTGCGGAGGTTGCTGGTGGGCCAGCGGGTCGGGATTCAGAATCAGGCTCAGCGCCTCACAGAGCAGGAAATGGAGGCTTACCTATACAGCCTGTCCCAGCCCGGGGGGCTTACTGGACCACTGCACCACTACCGCAACCTCTTCAGGTAAATACCGCAGCCAGAGCCGCACAGCCTTTATAACATCTATAGAAAGAGTTGACAGTTAACCCTAACCCGTACTATAAGCACAGAAACCAGGACCAGAGGACGCACACAGTTGGAAATTAAGTGGAGAGAGACAGGACAGAGGGAAGAAGACTCTTCTTTACACAGAGAGAGGTGAGGGTTTGGAATGAGTCACCAAGGGTTACTGAGCCAAGCTGCTGATGCTGAATCATTGGGATCCTTCAAAACCCAAGATGACAGCATTTTGAGTTCAATCAGCTGCTCGGAATGAGCACAGTCAGAACTCGGAAGATTAAAAACTGCTGCTGTGGGAAACAAAACATTCCCTTTCTAATTCCGAACTGTGCTTCACAGCTTAGAAAGCACTTGAATTAAATAGCGCGGGCCGTATTCAGAACGCAGGTACCGCTCTGCACATTGTTTTGTGAATCGAAAAACAAGCTGACAGTGCAGTGCTTCTCCAGTTTTTTGGGCGCGGGGCACACGTTTGCATGTTTCTCAGACGGTCTTTTCCCACGCTTGACATTCAACAAACTGCCTTTTCCAAAATGTGGAATAAAAGGCCATTTGAAATACAGGTTTATGAAATGGTACAAAAGCAGACGGAGTCTGAGTGAATATTAATCAATGAAGTAGAAATAAACAAGGATATATTATTCTGTAAACTGAAAAATAATGTAATGAATCAAACAAAAAAGAAGTGGGAAGAAAAGCAAAAGCTTCAAACACTGGTCCACCGTGAGGCAAAGAGGTTTGCATGATTTCACTTAAGTGAGCGTTTATTGCAGCAAGCCAACTGCGAGGGCGTTCTCAGAGCTGCATACGATTCAAAGCAACTGTCCTCCGAGTAGCAGCCCACGCGAAGCTCAGTGCATTGCAACCTCCAGGAACACGTCAAGATCACGCCACGTTGCTCAAGTAGTCGTTCAGGAGCAGCTGGAGTTGGGATTGTGTTCAGGAATCACTGCAGTTTGCAAACGTTGCACTTGGGACGGTATGAGGCTGGTTAGGGTCAAGTTGCTTTTGGGGAACGGGCCGCTGTTCAGTTTTAAACATCGGCGTTTGCTTTCAGCTTTCACAGCTTTGAAAATCACCCCTCTCGCTACCTGTTTTTTATTTAATGAATTCCATGTTTGTTTATTTTTTTTCTGCTGTGCCAGCAGCGCCCCTTTGAGGTGCCAGGATGTGAACGTCCCCACTCTATTGATCTGGGGAGAAAGGGACGCACTGCTGGGGCAGGATCTCGCCCAGTGGTCAGGCTCTTACGTGAGGAGCACCTTCAGCCTGAGAGTGGTCTCGGGTTCGAGTCACTGGGTCCAGCAGGACCAGCCCGATGCTGTCAACAAACTGATGCAGGCGTTCCTCCAGGAGAACAGATGATGGCAACACCAACCACAAGGGGGCACTGTGTGGGAAACACACAACCTTTACTGTGGGGCAGCTGCTTCTGTTTTTTTTTTTTTTTTTTTTTTTTAGGTTATCTGGTTTTTAGATTTTGGGGGTCTGGGAAAGAACTGCGAACGTGCCTTAAATTGTGTTTATCCATAATCTGGAACACAGATTGGAAGATCTAATAAGTGGTTGTAAATGTGATTGATAAATGCTGTCAGAGAAGGTTTAAGTACGACAGAATCTCCCAGCGATTCTGAAATACAGGCTGAGAGAGAGAGAGAGAGAGACATTTTTCTGAAAGAATGCATGGAGGACTGTCTAATTTGATCTATTTTATTGATTTTTTTCAAATGGGAGACTTGAAGATCGTACAGTTATTTTTAAATGTTATTATATGAAACAAAGAAAGCTTTATTATTATTATTATTATTATTATTATTATTATTATTATTATTATTATTTAAGATGGAGTAAAAGCTGTAACATTTTAAACTAAGTTAAATTCCGCCCTAGATTTTATTTGATTTATTCTGTGTTTTTGATTGTTATTGTTTTGTTTGCTGTGTGTTGTATCTTTTAGCAAATCAACAAAGGGTTACTGCTCCCCAATGCACTGCAGTTCTGTATATGGAAATTGCTTTTCTTTTTTTTCATCTGATGGCAGATAAATCCTATTCTTTTGCAAGTTCTGTCACAGAAGGACTCCGTCTCTTATTTATCAGGGAATCATCTCGTCCAGGCACTGCCTGATCTACCGCTGTGGCCAAAGGTTTAGCATCATCCTATACAGTGTACTCATTCTGCTTCATAAAGTCAAATGAAACCTGCTGAATAAAGTTACGGTAACATATTGAATTGCATGCCGCTTTGTAGACTTTTGCGATGTCATTTTGTAGTTTCTTTGATTACATGATATTAAATCAAAGATCAAAATGATGTTCATATAGTTTTATTTTTATTATGTTTAAAATTGTGAAGCTTTTGCCATTGCTATAGGACTCTGTGCTCCTGAATCGCATGTTTGGGGTGACAGGTCATGGAATCACACTCTAACCCTGATAACATCACCGCATATGAAAACAACACACACAGCCAACAAAAAATAGAGGGTTTATTTATTCAAAATGGGCTTCAATTAAGCAGATTATAACCCTAGAAAAAGAAGTACTGACCAGACCTTGACCTAACTTCTTAGGTTTATTGAGTTATTGATCAGATCACAATACAAACATTGAGCCAATCGCAATCCTAGAAGGAGTATTACTGACCCTGCTGACCAGACCCTAAATCTTCTGATCAGGATCAGTCTCGGGATGTGTACAGCCTTGCTGCAGGCCAAATCGAAGCTGTCTGGAGTTCCTGTTAATGCAGCAGTAGTGTCTGGCTGGACGCAGAGAGAATCGCTGGCAGGGAGGCTCAGAGGAAGTGTCTCACTCCTCAGAGACAGTGTTCTGTGTGGTCTCACTCCTCAGAGACAGTGTTCTGTGAGGCGCTGTGGTTTCAGAGACTGCTTCTCAGTTTTATATTTCCTTTCAACTTTTTTTTTTTATGTCTGATGTTTCTGTCTCCCATGCACAGCTCTGCAGGGTCAGTACTCCATTCGTTTTCAATTATTTTTAGCAGCCATTATCCAAAGCGACTTACAGATACTAACTAGGGAGTGAACTATGCATCACAACTGCTCCGGCAAAGTCACTTACAATACCTCGGTTTTATGTCTCATCCGAAGGACGGAGCACAAGGAGGTTAAGTGACTTGGTCAGGGTCACACATCGTGAGTCAGTGGCTGAGCCGGTACTTGAACTGGGGACCTGGTAGCAAGCCCTTTAACTACTGGGCTACCAACTGTTTTTTAATGAGGCTCTAAAAATTGGATTGTATTTCAGGATAAAATTATCATTTTGTGTGTTGTTAGCTGTAAGCAAATTTATCAATCTCTGTTTTAAAAAAAAAAAAGATGCAAAGTGTGAAGGAATACCAGTGGATCAGCAAGGTCTGAAATGAACGACAGAGCACGCAGGAGTGCAGAAAACAGAGGATATGTTTATGTTTGATTGTGAAACTGAGCTTCAGCCTTGACTGCGGACCAGGCGGCACTGCTGTCATCTGCCAGCGTGTTTGTGCAGATCAGAGGAGTGTCTGTGCTCCCACTTCCTCTGTTCTGTAACTAAAAGGAGACGCATTCCTTGGATCATCTGTACATGGCACTGTAGCCCTTCCAGTAGAGGGCGTATTCCCAATTACTGTTTTCAGAAATCTAACACAGTAACCCACACCAAAACAAGAACGCCTATATTGCACTCGGATCAAGCAAGGCTACCGGCTGCTTTCACAGACCCCGAACAGCACTAATCTCAGAATACCTCACGTAAGTAAAGATTGGGCAGTTCAGGGCTAATGGTGCTAATGGTTGGGCTGTGAAAACAGACCTGTAATCAAAACATGCAACGAGGGTTCGGCTCACTCAGGGATCTGCAAGATTTAGATCAAAGCCTTAGTAAAATCTCAGTGCACAATGCATGACAATGGACACTCGGTTCAAACAGATGGGGGTGATTGGATCCCTATTGAAAGGGACCAAGACAAGGGAGAGAGTGAGATAGGTCAGAGATAGTCTTTATAATGAGCTGGTCAAACAGTTGTGATTTGTTTTTCAGAAGCAAACTCCACAGTAAAGCTCCTTCAGACAGTGCATACATTCACAGTGACACTGACCCTGAAAACCAAAATACTAAAAGCACTGTCCGAAAAAACAGTTTAGTTCCCTGCAGTGTACTTCTGTGGAGCATCCTATTGAAACTGCCGTGTTTCTGGATATTTTTCATATCGGTGATGGAAAACCTGTTCTGTAACCGGAAACAATTGCTTGTACCAAGCTAACAATAAACACATATGCGTCGCAGGTGGGAAATGAGAGAGTGGCACTGTTTACAATGTGCTGCAGAGAGTGACACAGCCTACAGTAATGGATCTGGACAGCAACATGTAAAGCATCATATATACAATGCAAGAGTCGTGTTTCGAGGATAGCTGTACAATCGAGGAAGTGTGGCAGAGCATTCTAGCAGAGCGTGAACAGTGAACATGTCAGTAACCCTGGCTCCTCTTGTGTTTGGGAATGCAGGATTAGCAAGGGAGCACACTGTGGCTCCGGGGGTAGAAAGTTTGGCTCCTGATCATTTCCGTGTTGCTGTTTTTTCCTGGAGTGGCGTGTCAAGATGTGGCCAGATGCTTCTTCAAAGGATCTTCAGGCTTTCAGAAACCACTTTGAGGGAGAGAGGGAGGGTGCAGTGGGGGTGGATGCTGCTTAGTCTAGCTTGAAGAGGGGCTGCTGTTTTTTGTTTATTTCTGTGTTGATGCTGGGGGCAACCTTAGCAAGGGGCAGGTCACACATGTGGGATAAGACAGCCTCGCAGCTTTCTGTAAATAGGAGCTAGAGACAGACACACTAGCACTCAGCGAGTATCTTTGGCACCGGTAAAAGCTGCCAAATTAAGAAATTCTGTAAACATTTTATAAAGGGTTTAACAAATTCCATCTCCTCACCACTCTCTGTGTGAAGAAGAGTCTCCTTCAGCAACATGACTAGGTAACCCATTCCATCCCCTCCCCACTCTCTGTGTGAAGAAGAGTCTCCTTCAGCAACATGACTAGGTAACCCATTCCATCCCCTCTCCACTCTCTGTGTGAAGAAGACTTCACTTCTGTTCTGTGCTTAAAAATATTTGTTAGGGTTAACTATGTCATCTCCTGTAACAACATACCGCTTTGTAGTTTTTCATATACTTAACGAAAAACTGACAAAAATAGAAAAATGGGACATTTCGTAATCTAACGTGAAATACTGTGCTACTATTATGGCTTCCAGTAGACTTCTGCGACATCATTTTGTAATTTTTTTGACTACATGATGTTAAATACAGTAATGTTAAATTATGTTCATATCGTTTTTTGGTTTTTTTTTTACACAATGTCTCAATCTTAAAATTCTAGTTGATGCAAAAGTTTTGGGTGTAGCTGTAGATCCCCTTCGGTCTCAATTCTGATTCTTTTTATACGCTTTGATAAAAACATCTGTGCAATATAAAATAGATTAACAGATATTAAACTTACTGTGGTGCAATTATACACAAAGTGACAGAAGGGGATACAGACAGGATCTTTGAGGGCCCGTGTGTGTGTTGCATAATTTGTTTACATGGCAAGTGACAGTCCACAAACCAGAGTGGAGGATTAGCACTGAAACTCCTGCAGCATGCAAGCACTTACCAGTAATCTGAGCAGAAAGCCTGTATAAACAAGCCCAGATCTTGCTGGGAGTTGCACAAAGCTGTGGCACACTGCCAGTGATCAAGGGAAAGGAATGCATGTTAGCAAAATCAGAGTTAGCAACACTGTAATACATGGGTAGCGTCACTATAATTGCAGTCAGTCAAGCAAACAACAAAAAAAAAAGGAGTAACAGTACAGCTCACCGCGGTGAATCGTGCCTAACAAATAAAATCAACTTTCTTTATACCCCAAGAAACACTTTCATTCTCTTCCTTTTTAAATTTACTCTTCATAAGCCATTATTTCTTTATTTTACACATATTATTATTATTATTATTATTATTATTATTATTATTATTATTATTATTATTATTGCAGAATTACAAGACTAGACAACTTAATGGAATTATTGTCTAAGAGTTTACCATGTTATATTTGCATGGTATTTTTGCAGCTTTCCCCATATGGTTATGTAATTGCCCTACTTTGCCATGTTTTTTTTATATGCTTTACCATACCTCTCTGGGCTCTACAGCACTTATTCTTCTTTACCATGCTTTCACTGTGTCTTATTACACTTTGCTTTTACTATGGTAATCTTCTGTAAGGGTACCCCTGCAAGGCTATTATTCCACGTTCAGCAGTATAATGGTATGGATGAGGGTGGATTTGTACTGCAATAAATGGATTGCTATCCGTGATACGATTGGCTGAAACTACTCTGTTATGAAGACAGATAAGTGCACAGTGTAAGGGAAATTACAGAATTACAGTGAGCGTTCGCATAACCTGGACTGATAACTGGCGATCCCAGACTGGTGACATCTCCTGTATCTACTAATCAAAAGATAAAGTTAATCCCAGACCTTGTTTTGCCCATGCATCTCCTCTCCCAGCCCTTCACTGTCATCTTTCTAGCCTCACGGCTGATGTGTGTGTGTGTGTGTGTGTGTGTCTGTGTGTCTGTATGTCAATGTGTGCGTGTGCGCATAAATCTGTGTGTGTGTGCCTTTGTGTGGTGTGTGTGTGTGTGTGTGTGTGTGTGTGAGTCTGTGTGTGAGGCTGTGAGTGTGTCTGTGTGTCTGTATGTCAATGTGTGCGTGTGCCTGTGTGTGAGTCTGTGTGTGTGTGTGTGTGTGTGTGTGTGTGTGTGTGTGTGTGTGTGAGTGTGTGTGTGTGTGTGTGTGTGTGTGTGTGTGTGTGTGTGTGTGTGTGTGTGTGTGTGTGTGTGTGTGTGTGTGTGTGTGTGTGTGTGTGTGTGTGTGTGTGTGTGTGTGTGTGTGTGTGTGTGTGTGTGTGTGTGTGTGTGTGTGTGTGTGTGTGTGTGTGTGTGTGTGTGTGTGTGTGTGTGTGTGTGTGTGTGTGTGTGTGTGTGTGTGTGTGTGTGTGTGTGTGTGTGTGTGTGTGTGTGTGTGTGTGTGTGTGTGTGTGTGTGTGTGTGTGTGTGTGTGTGTGTGTGTGTGTGTGTGTGTGTGTGTGTGTGTGTGTGTGTGTGTGTGTGTGTGTGTGTGTGTGTGTGTGTGTGTGTGTGTGTGTGTGTGTGTGTGTGTGTGTGTGTGAGGCGTGTTGTGAATAAACTTCTCTGTGACCCTGGGATTGTTTCTTTTGCTAAAGGCTCCAGACTATGGAAAATTTTAACCATATGCACCATTTATGACAACAAGGAACTGGAGGAAATAGGACATAAACTAGACAGGAATTCAAGGGATTTTTTGATGTGGTTAAATATTGTGTCTGAATAATTTATGTTTCAGGGAACTCTTTTTTGTGTTATATACGCAGGTGGACACGTTGCTGCTCAATAAGGATTGTTTTTGCTCTAATGGAACTCTCATCCGTTATATTTGCAGAAATTAACACAGCATGGGATAAATATTAATGGAGGTCACATGAAAAAATGGTTGAAAAGTGTGAAAAGTTACCTAAAAACTGGCACATGGGGGGGGGGGGGGGGGGGGGGGGAGTAAGTTTGTAATGTGGCAATAGACAAGTTCATCTGCCCATTGTAGGGCCATTTAAGATGATCTAATTTCCATCATTTCTAGACCCGCGGCACTCAATTTTGGCCTACAAGATGCAGTTCAGTCCAGGTTTTTACTCCAAACAGGCTCTAAGATAGCTAATTGAAGCTGCTAATTGGCCATTAACTAATCAGGGACCTTCTTGGACTGGAACGGGTCTCCCTGTCACAGAGCCTGGAACGGGTCTCCCTGTCACAGAGCCTGGAACGGGTCTCCCTGTCACAGAGCCTGGAACGGGTCTCCCTGTCACAGAGCCTGGAACGGGTCTCCCTGTCACAGAGCCTGGAATGGGTCTCCCTGTCACAGAGCCTGGAATGGGTCTCCCTGTCACAGAGCCTGGAACGGGTCTCCCTGTCACAGAGCCTGGAATGGGTCTCCCTGTCACAGAGCCTGGAATGGGTCTCTGTCACAGAGCCTGGGTCTCCCTGTCACAGAGCCTGGAACGGGTCTCCCTGTCACAGAGCCTGGAATGGGTCTCCCTGTCACAGAGCCTGGAATGGGTCTCCCTGTCACAGAGCCTGGAAAGGGGTCACAGAGCCTGGGTCTCCCTGTCACAGAGCCTGGAACGGGTCTCCCTGTCACAGAGCCTGGAATGGGTCTCCCTGTCACAGAGCCTGGAATGGGTCTCCCTGTCACAGAGCCTGGAATGGGTCTCCCTGTCACAGAGCCTGGAATGGGTCTCCCTGTCACAGAGCCTGGAATGGGTCTCCCTGTCACAGAGCCTGGAATGGGTCTCCCTGTCACAGAGCCTGGAGTGGGTCTCCCTGTCACAGAGCCTGGAGCCTGGGTCTCCCTGTCACAGAGTCTGGAACGGGTCTCCCTGTCACAGAGCCTGGAGTGGGTCTCCCTGTCACACAGCCTGGTATCCAACGCTGTAGTTCTAAATCTGAAGATACCAGAACAACACTAAAATATAGATTTCTTAAACAAGAATTATTGTACAAATTCACATTGTATTTGTAACACACATAATAGGTAATGCATTTGCATTTATCTCATTTCTACCACTATTTCCACCAAGTGTCTTTCTCCTCCTGGTCAGAGCGCTTCCCTTTGTTTACGTGCCTGTGTGTCAGGGGCTTCGTTGGGGTTTGCGTCCACAGTCGCAGTGGATGCACGGTCTGTTGCTGTCGTCTTCGTCAGCATTTTCTGCCTCCTTAAAGAAGCAGTTTGTAATAGAAGAAGTTCCTAACGCTCTTTCGATTGCTGAGTGAATCAGACCGGTGTGCGGGAGAGTCATGTGACCGAGCCTGCCTATTATGTGAGTTCCAGCTTGACTGCTCCGCTGCTTGTATCTGAGACTATCCGACTGTGTCTATCTCAGTGCATTGCAAGGCTCCCCTGCTTTTAACTCTCATAACTGGCAGGGAGGGAATGGTCGGTAATTAATGGATAATCTGCTGATAATCTGTCTTTATTGACTCAGCAATGCCATCATCACTATTATAATAACTACACTTTTTAAAGCTACTCATTTAGTACTCTGTTTGTCTGAAATAATTGTTGTAGCCCAGTGAAAGTGATACTGTTTTGAGAGTGTGGCTTGAGGTCTGTCATTAGGTAGAGTCATCTTGAGTAATATCAAATGGACTGCCCTCCATAGTAAGCAATGGGTGAGCAGGGTCGGGTTGCAGTATAGAAGAGGGTAATAGAATGGTAATGGTGTCTCTTATTGTATAAGCGCGGGGTGCACACGCTGTGTTGTATCCAGCCGATGCAGTGTTACATTATGGCAGCTAGCAAGCCAACACAATGACGCCATAGACGAGACAGCGTTGTTATTGACTAGGATACACTCTTTTATTCAGCTCTGTAGTGCAAGTTAGCATCTGTGTATGATATCACGTACAGCGTGTGTTGTGGGGGGGCAGGTCGTGCAAGTGTCGGAGAGAGTTTGGGGGGAGAGAGCTGCAGAGCGCCACTGAGCTCTGATTTAATGTTATTAATACATTTTGCTTTGGTTCCTGGTAATTTCATAATTGCATTGCAAGCTTGCATGAATCCCTGTAAAATGTGCTAAAGCACAGAGTACAAGCACATGGAAAAAAAAAGCACCCAGCTAGGGAACGATATGCAAATATAACACTGTAAGGAATGTTAGCCTGTAATTTGGATTGATTGGGGGATGGGGTGGGGGGGCGTCATTAATAAAAACCATATGTGGCTTGTTACCATGGCTAACCCTAACCCTAACCATAACAAACTATCTAACAGCCAGACTACTCCCACCCCACCCCCCCAGCGAGCCCATTAACTCTGATTGATACCAGAGGGGCCGCGATGACTCCAGCTTCAGGATCCGGCCTGGAACCAGCCAGCCTGCTTGCTTTTGACAGCAGAAAATCAAAAATAAAACTCAAAACTGCGTGTTGGATTGCGCAGGGCAATACTGCTTGAGTCTGTTCAAACGTATTCGATTGCCGGGTTAGAACTTGACGTTTTCTAATGAAGTGATAGTTTTAAAGATGCTGTGCATCGCATGTGGGTCGGGCTGTGCTGAACAGCCTGTAAATGAGTCAGAGATGCCGGGGGGGGTGCAGTATATACAGGGTTCACAGTGTGGTCACGCTAGGGGAGGACTGGGAGGAGTGGATAGGAATGGGGTCTTGGATAGGAATGGGGTCTTGGACAGGAACGGACCTGGTAAATGCCTCACTTTGGATCTGGGATGTAATATACATATATATATATATATATATATATATATATATATATATATATATATATATATATATATATACACACACACACAGCTGTAGCCAAAATCTTTCCATCACTTAGAATTGTAGGATTTTTATTTTAAAACTACACTAACATAATTTAGATATTTTATTTAACATCATGTGATCAAAGAAACTACAAAACAATACTGCAAGTGTCTACTGGAAGCCATAATAGTGGTTCAGTATTTCATGTTACATTTTCAAATGTCGAATTTTTCAATTTTGTATCAGTTTTTCATTAAGTATATTGGAAAGCTACAAAGCAGAGTGCTATTCAATGTGTTAATGTAACATTATTCAGCAGGTTTCGTTTGAGTTTCTGAAGTAAGAAGTGTTAGTTCTGTAGGGTGATGCTAAATTTTTGGCCACAGCTGTAGACATCCTGCTGTGTGTACTGCACTCACTGCTGTAAATATTAGTGCATTGAATTCCCCGTCCAGTTTTTTTTTTCCATCTCCCAAACAACTGTTGTCTTGTTGCTACAAACATGAAGTGAGCTGGCTGTGCAGCTCCAGTCAAAAGTGCTGCTGTGCCAGGTTTGAAGAAAGCTGAACTCAGTCTGCTTGACCTTCCGGTGCTGTGTTTCCCTTCCAGGTCAAGGCATGAGAAGTCAATAGGGGAAACAGCCAGAAGTGCAGGACTTCCTAAAAGTAAGACATCTCTGCCTCCTTTTAACCTCTCACAGTACAGATATGATTCTCTTTTACAAGCCTGTGTTAAGCAATGCTCTTCAATTCCAGTTTCCTCCTAGAGATCTATACTGAGCATCAAAAGAAATGTATCACTTCTATTTGAGCATCAAAAGAAACATATCACTTATATTTCGATAATATTCACTAGATGTGATTGAAAAATGACATACTCTGTTTTAGAGCAGGTGCAGTGTGTTTTTATTGTGCTGATTAACAGCTGACATCACGAAGATGCTGCTGAATGATCTCCCAGTTCGTGGCCTGTCATTGACAGGGTGTGTCTGGTTATACTGTCTCGCCAGGTTTGAAATTGCAGGCTGTGAGCGCCCAAACGGAGAGCCACAGCACGCTGCTCTAATTCAGTCTACATGCCGATTGCATAAAGCCGCTGCTCTCTTGATTTTCTTTATTGTTTTTATTCAAGCTTGCAATTCAACAGCTGAAATCACTCCATATCCAGCGTCCAATCAACTGTCTCACTAATTAGGTGATTAAGAGCTTCAGTCACAGTCACTCAAGCGTGTCATGGTCAAGGATGAATGATCGAGTGATTAAAAGGAAACCAAAAACATTTCGTCAAAGTCCATCATTTATGTACCTTATTTTTTTCAATACTAGATGTGTTATAATAGTGTTAAGTTTCTTTTGATGCTCGGTATATGTAACCTAAGCTAGTAGGGGCAGTAGAACAAAGAACATTTTGTTTTTAGGGGTTAACGTGATTGGCTGGGGGTCCAGCTGACTTGTAGTGGGTCAGTGACATGAAGTCACATCCTCCCAGACATTACTCTGACATGGATGAACTACAGCCACCCTGATCGTGCTCCGCTTGGAAATGAAACCGTACTTCAGATCTGACCAAAACATGTGGAGCTTCTATTCAAATATTGAAACATGACATGCATTCATTATGAATTCCATTGTGGTGATTACTAATATAACCCTGCTCACTGTGACTGGACTATACAGCTAACCCTGCTCACTGTGACTGCTGGACTATACAGCTAACCCTGCTCACTGTGACTGGACTATACAGCTAACCCTGCTCACTGTGACTGGACTATACAGCTAACCCTGCTCACTGTGACTGGACTATACAGCTAACCCTGCTCACTGTGACTGGACTATACAGCTAACCCTGCTCACTGTGACTGGACTATACAGCTAACCCTGCTCACTGTGACTGGACTATACAGCTAACCCTGCTCACTGTGACTGCTGGACTATACAGCTAACCCTGCTCACTGTGACTGGACTATACAGCTAACCCTGCTCACTGTGACTGGACTATACAGCTAACCCTGCTCACTGTGACTGCTGGACTATACATCTAACCCTGCTCACTGTGACTGGACTATACAGCTAACCCTGCTCACTGTGACTGCTCTTCTGAAATAAATTGGTAAGATTTGGAAAAATGAACCCCCTCTCCCCCATCCACCCTTAACCAAGGCGTTTGTCTTTTAATTCTGAAATGCTTTCGAAGGAGGAGGTTGACTCAAGCAAAGAAACCACATTCATAAAAACTGCCTGTGTAATATTCCAGGAACGCACAGCTTGTGCCAGTCTGCACCGTGACATTTACATCACAAGGGGTTAATGCAAACACAGCCTAACGGAAGCCCTTATCTTCATTGTTTCCAACGATGTGCTGTGTGATGATACTGGCAGGCCAGACCTTTGTGTTTCCTATCAAGACAGTAGCTGCTGTTTCTGTGCCCTTCCCTAATGATCTTCAATGGCAATGCAAACAGACAGAAGCAACTGCAGTATAATGGCAATTGTTCTGCACTTAGGGGGAATGGCAGGACAGTGCAGCTGGGTTGAGGCAGCCAACGGTGGAAGAGGACAGCATGTTTTAATTCAGACGAGGTGTCACAATGGAATGGAACCTATGCGCTTTGTGCCATATCAATAGCAGGCAGACACGACCAGCGTGCAATTTCTTGTAATAGTTTTTATAATGCTGGTTTTAGTCAAATATTTTGCACTGCGCACTTACGCACTTAATAAACATACACCTTTCAGCACACTAATGCTGAATGTGCTTTTTCCTTCATTAGTGTCCATGTCCATTGAGACTCTTGTCTGCAGTATTTTGTGAGACCTATTGAGAACCGTTCATTTGACTTGGATCTTGACATTCTGAGACACTGATCTTCCACTGTGGCAGAGTGGCTGCAGCGCGCAGGTGTGGTGACGTCACAGACCCAGAAGAAGTAACCCAAAACAGAGAAGGACAGAGCAAGAACTGAAGTGCAGCGGCGCTCAGCGTGTTTATTAAATAATAAAAGAAAAGATTTACAGAAAACACTAAACAAAAAAACTCAAGGGCCAAACAAACAAACACTAAACAAGCAGGATGCAGGTTGCGAAACCAGCATATGTAGCGATTGTTTATTATTATTCTTCTCGTTGTTTCTTTCTTTTAAACAGACTTAAGTCTCTCCTCTAACACTTTCCACCTAATCAGCCTGGAGTGCGTCTTTCTATAGTCTGTGACTGGAGCCTTAATTATGTAATTTGATACTAATTTCTTTAAGGCTCCAGCCACATTCCCACAAGGATTCTAGGGAAGGGGTTTTAGCACAAGGGGTGGGTACCACATCACATCTACTCATAAAACTTGAACCCAAACACAGGACTGAAATCAATCACCTGCTCCCCGCACGAGAGAAGCATTCCTCTCCTCTTTGCGTAATCAGCCCGTCGATGCATTTCAGTTGTATTCAGTAATATATACAATGCAATACAATACCATTTACATTTCTATAGTGCCTTACATCACAAGGATCACAAGGCTCGTCACAGAAAAAAAAAACAATTAAACCATCAAAAGAAAAACAGCCTAATACAACATTTTATAAAATCGAAAGCTACCAAAAAAATTATAAAAGTAGAAAAAAGAAATCTAAGATAAAAAGCTAATTTGTAAAAATAGAACAAGGAAAAAAAAATCTAACTTAAAACTGTTATCAAATTTGAATAAAAAAAATTCATACAGCCGGTCAGCAGGTAAGACTACACAGTAAGCAGCTGTCTTCCTGTCTGAAGGGCTGCTAGACTTGAACTTCAGCTAAACAAGAGCTGGAAAAACTACAGGGGGGGGGGGGGGGGGGGGGGGGGGGGGGGGGGAGATTACAATGCAATGACAGCCAGCGAGTTTAAAAATAAACATGGTTATCTTCTTAGCTATACATTTGAGTCATACAAATATATTTAAAGATCTTATCACTGGAAATAATCAAAATCCACTACTACGAAATTGAGCCCTGTTGTGTATACATGTGTTGTGAATACACCTGTGTGTATACTTGAGTTGTGAATACACCTGTGTGTATACATGTGTTGTGAATACACCTGTGTGTATACATGTGACTGTCTGTTTTTTTGTTTCTAATTATAAAGTAATGTAACTCTGCATCCTCAATGTTCTAATGTATTATGTTGTGAACACCCTTCTAATGATGTCATGGTTACCAATTTCGCATGTGCACAAGTCAAATAAATCATTTATAAAAATTAAAAAATAATAATTAAAAAGCACTTTCTCCCACCACAGAAGTGTCAAAAATAAAGCATTTATTTTCTTCTGAGATGGTTAGAGATCATACAGGGCAATTTGTTCCTCTCAGGAGCTAAAGATTTTGTCTCACGCTAAGGAAGGAAAGGGTATTGTCCATTCTCAATGCAATGTCCTGCACTGACTCATTTATTTATTTATTTATTTGTGTTTACCAGTTGTCTTTGTGCTGTTATGTTACTTGCTCACTGAGTCACTGACATGTATTTGTAAACATTTTAACTTCAGGCTTGCTGCAGCTGTGCTGGGAAGCTGGTTCGCTGCTGACCAGCTAAGAGTTGGAAACTGGAATGAATATTTACTGGCACCCAGCTGGTTATAAAACCCCTTACAAGGGTTACAGCAACTGGGCCCAGTTTAACCAGCACCAAGCCTGTGTTTCATGATTAGGTGAGAAATCAGGCTGACAAACATACAGTATATATTGTTGTGAAATGTTTTACCATCATAGGTAAGACTCAAATGAGCTTAATTTAAACTATTGGGCAACTCTGTAGGAATGTTAGATGCCATGTCACGTCCTCGCCTTGAGGACAGAAAAATACTTTTTAGTTTTTTGGGGTTTTTTTTGTTGTTGTTGTTGTCAAGGATTCAGTAGCAACAACAACGCAGTGGCAGAGGGATAAGATTTTGTTTCTAGACCTAATGTACTGACCTTGATTTACAAATGTGGGAGTGGAAGAGGGATAGCATTTTTGCCTAAACCAGCACGAGCATCTGAAGACCAGTAAAACTCACCCAGCACTGTCCGTCCAGGGAATGCCCATTGTGGAATACTGCAGAAGCCCTGTGTTTCATGATTAGGTGAGAAATCAGGCTGACAAACATACAGTATATATTGTTGTGAAATGTTTTACCATCATAGGTAAGACTCAAATGAGCTTAATTTAAACTATTGGGCAACTCTGTAGGAATGTTAGATGCCATGTCACGTCCTCGCCTTGAGGACAGAAAAATACTTTTTAGTTTTTTGGGGTTTTTTTTGTTGTTGTTGTTGTTGATTCAGTAATATTTGACCACTCTTCATTACAAAACTGTTCAAGCTCTGTCAAGTTCCTTGGGCAGTGCTGATGGACAGCAATCTTCAAGTCATACCACAGATTTTCAATTCAGAGCGATTTTGATTTTGATTTAGGTCGGGGTTCTGACTGGGCCACTCAGGGACATTTACTTTTTGTTCCTTAGCCACTCCAGTGTAGCTTTGGCTGTGTGCTTTGGGTCATTGTCATGCTGAAAGGTGTCCCAGTTTCAGCTTTCTTGCAGAGGGCAGCAGCTTTCATTTTAGTTTCGTCAGACCACAAAACTTTTTGCCACATGACTATTGAATCTCCTGACTGTTTTTTTTTTTCTTTGCATCTTCAAATGGGTTTCAAGGTGGCTTTTCTTGAGTAATGGCTTCCTTTTTGCCATCCTATCATACAGGCCAGATTTGTGGAGTGCTTGGGATATTGTTGTCACATGCACACTTTGACCAGTCTTGGCCATAAAAGCCAGTAGCTCTTGCAAAGTTGCCATTGGCCTCTTGGTAGGCTGTCTGATCAGTCTCCTTCTTGCTCAGTCATCCAATTTGGAAGGACAGCCTGATATAGGCAGGGTCTTGGTGGTGCCATACACCTTCCACTTCTTAATAATCGTCTTGACCGTGCTCCAAGGGATATTCAAGGCCTTTGATATTTTTTTCATACCCATCCCCTGATCTGTGCCTTTCAACAACTTTGTCTCTGAGTTCTTTTGAAAGTGCCTTGGTGCTCATGGTTGAGTCTTTGCTTTGAAATGCACTACCCAGCAGAGGGAACCTACAGGAACTGCTGATGAACACATATCCAACCAAGCTATTTCAGTTTTTATTTTTAATTAACTTCCTACAAATTTCTAGAATATTTTTTTCACTTGGAAGCTGTGGGGTAGGATGTGTAGATAAATGAAAAAAAAATGTATTTCTAGAAAATTAGAAAAATATTTCTAATAATTTGCTCCTAGGACTTTGTCAGAAACTGTATCTGCAATGTTCTTACAAAAGAGTTCTGATTGTGGATCAAAATTCAAACTTTTTATGAATTCATGATTATTGGGGCCAAGATGTTCTGCTTCCTCCGCCATGCATTTTGCTGACAAATAATATTCTTAGATTTTTTATTTTCCCCCAAAAAAACTGAAACTCAAACTACAAAAACAGTTTCTCCAAAAACTGAAAGTGAAACCACAAAGGTGATTTCCTGAAAATACATTTCTATAAAAACAAGCATGATTCAGGTGCAGGTCACCAATATGACTACGTGTGGAAATTCTAAAGTATCTTGAGATTCCTAAGAGTTTACAACAAACAGACAAGACAGGAGAGAAGAGCTGAACGAGCAGCAATCATGACGCCTGGGAAATGTTTGTTTACAGGCTCAGAAAGCCCCTATGAGATTATACACGGGAATAGATTCTGATGTCTTCCAGTATCTACCCCCTCCTCCCAGAATCTACCCCCTCCTCCCAGCCTTCTACCCCTCCTGTTTCTGTACACAACACGTCATTACTGTGACAGCGTCGAAGGCTGTCAGACTGTCACTGTCTCGTTCACACAGAAATTACCACCAAACTAAAAGAGAAATCGACAGCAACGAAAATGTAATTATTAAAGTTGAAAAATATAATGTTCTTTATGATGCCAGTGTCAGTGGTTATAAAGACAATAAAAGAAAGACGCTATATGGTAAGAAATAACTGAACAACTGGAAATTGATGGTATGTCTCTCTCTTTTTATTTCACCTTCATTTTAGTCAAAGTGACAGAGACCGCCACACACTGGTTTCGTATTTATGTAAAATGACGCTTATCTGTTTTAATAATGTTGAGCAATAATAATAATCATATTCACACACTAACTGAAGATTTTATTAAAACTGAAAATCAATAAAAAAAGTATGTTAAATGAATTCTCAGTATTTACAAAGAAATATGTGTAGATGTATTCTTTTTGAATGATTTAGGCCTACATTGTAAACCAGACCACATAGAAACATTCACTGTTAAATGTCATTTTTAGTGTGTGGTGTACCCAGACTATTTCTTTGTTTTATTTATTTTATTTTGTCTCCACAAAAGGAGCAAAAGCAGACAGTATTTCTTATCATGACTAGCTACAGTTGTGTGTTTTTTTTTTGTATGTCCTTGTGCTGGATTCGTGTCGATAAAAACAAGACCAAAACAAATGCTTCCAGGGTGCATAATAAAAAGCCAATGTCCACTCTGTCGAAAGACTTCTCCTGGTCAAGCGACACCAGCCCAAAATCTAGGTTAAAAAAATTAGAAACATTAAAAAGGTCTCTGATTATAAACAAATGATCAAATATGGAGGGCCCTGGCACACAGTACGTCTGCACCACAGCGCTCCAGCATTCTCTTAAACTGAGTTTTAGAGAGGATTTTGTAATCTCAGCACAATAGTGACACAGGGTGCCAGTTCTTCAGCTCACAGAGGTCTCCTTTTTTGGGTAACAAAGCCAGTACTCCATCAGCGCCTGGTGCAAATAACTTCCCAGACATTTCCAAAATTGCTTGTAAAACTTGGCCGGTAGTCCGTCCAGCCCAGGTGCTGTGCTGTTGGAGAGCTGTGTGACGGCGGTCGTGAGCTCCCCAAATGAAACAGGCATGTCACTCAGGCTAGGGAGAGCCTCCAATAGCTGCTCCGCATCCTCCTGGTCGCAGTTCTAATCTGATGCAGCTTGGAGTATAAGCAGCCTCTGATTCTGCTCAGTTGCCTTCTTCTCCAAGCCGAAGAAGAAGGCTGTGGGGGCGTTCATGTCTCTTAGTTCAATTAATCTTCGTTTACCAGCAACCTCTTGACCCCTCCAGCAGGCTGCCCAGACGCTGCTTCCTCTCTTTCAGGCTGCGATATGTCCCCTCCCTGCTCTGGCCACCCATCTCTCTCAATCTTTAAAATCTCAATCTTTAATTGGCTGACCGCTGCATTCATTTGTCTAGTGACGCTCTGGGTGTGTTGCTGCCAGAAAGTCTTAATTTGAGTTTTCCCCATGTCCCACCACTGCCTCAAACTGGAAAAACGCCCCTTGTCTCTTCTCATTGTCTCAGAACAGTGTAGGGGGTCAAGAAGAGCTACTTCCTTGTAGTGGCCCCTGGGCAACGTCTCTGACGGCAAAAAGCTCTTCAAATCAAACTAACCATGCAATGCTTAAGCAAAGTAATGTTGGGCTTGGTTAGTACTTGGATGGGAGACCACCTGGGAATACTGAGTGCTGTAGGCTGCATGTTAAGCTCATATGAATATATAGAATAGTGTAAAAAAATCAGTGAACTGAGTATCTTGTAATAGTTTTATATTAAAGTACCAGTAAGATTTAGTGTGCTGTGCAGTGGGTAAGCAAAAAATTGTGGGATGGAGTGATGATCAGCCAGGGGCGTGGGGTGAATACTGCTGTTAATTATTCTATTGAGGGGGTATTTGCGAGAGTCGACACGGTCCAGCCGTGCTCCATATATTTGACCATCACTTATTTTAATCCAAGTGTACTGTTTAGAGGTGTTGTGTAAATTCCTCCTGACGTCAACTAGATTGAATTTTGTTAGCATGCCAGCCAGCTGTCTGACGGATTGGGGATTGGGTTCATCATGATTTCTGTCTAAATTAAAATCTAATTAACCCCCCCCCAGTATAAAATGTTCTGGATCACACTTTCCTAAAATCTGACTCAGACTTTAAAATAATAAAACCCATTCTCTGATCAATAATGATCAATAATAAAATAAAATAAAAACATTTAATTTAATTTCAACTTTTACAAGCATCGCTTGCACGTACTCCTCCAAAGTATGGCGTCAAAATATGGTGGAACTGTGATGCAGCTATTAGTGTTCATCTTCACAACCCAAGGAGCATTCATCAGCCAGGAGTGAAGCTTGCCCTGCACTTGCTGGGCAAATGGAAGGATGTTGTCCAGCAGGCATCACACCCCCACCCGATTGCATGTAAAAGATGCCATCTTTGCCCACGTTCATCAGACAAGAAAGCCAGGCTTATCTGTGAAGGCTTTCACGGGCATGTGTGCAAAGACCAGGACCAAGCAACTCTTCTTTGCAATGACTGTGTGTAACAGTGTATAGACTGCCACTGCATTTCTCAATGATAGGGGAGGGCACCAGTAGCGATACTTTGATATCATTTCCATATCGCGATATCGTGACATTAAAGAAAAATACACGTACGCTCGCAGAGACATACTTGTTATTGCAAATACAGCTTAAAATACAAACGCTGTATAATCAAGTTTATTTTATATTAACATACAACAAACCTTGTACATGCGATTCACTGTCAGTCTCGCAGGCAAACCGCACCCACTAAAGTATTCCTTAACCATTGCATTCTATTGATTGGAGTTTAGGTACAAAGGCTATTTGCATGCTGCATTAAGCACTACTGGTATTATTTTGAGATACACACATGCGTTAGCGGTTCATTACTTACGCTGTTATTAATGTATTTTTAAAATGTGAACCGCCTGTATTATAAATGAGATGTGCTTTTAAAATATCAAAACACATCTCATAATAATATAAAATTCAGCATGACACCGTATTTAATACTTTAGCGGTGTTGAGAGTCAGCATTCACACGCAGAGCAGCTGAAGATTCAATTACTTCCAGATTAGCTAGAAAATGAACAACCCCGAAGCCTGTTTGCAGCGAAGTGTAGAAATCTTTCAGTTTTGAGGTGGCTGATGATGGAATAGTAAAACAATACAACAAGACCTTGATCTTCTCCATGGATATTGTGAAGCAAAGCGCCACTAAGTTAAAGTCAGTTATTGCTTTTCATATGTAAATATCTGTTAAGGTCTATATATGTATATATGTTTGATATTGCAATTGTGTTATTATCTATTTGTGTGTTTTGGAACACTTCGATATTATCGATTTTGAAATAGGTGCATGATATCGATATACAATTTTTATATTGCTGCTCACCTCTACTATTTATAGTATAATTAATGTGATGAAAACATGATTAAAAAGAAATTATATATTTCATGCGTGAAATTATTTTGTTTTGTACCCAAAACAAATACAAACACACACAAAAGCAATTTCCCACTTCAAAAAAGAAACTCACATACAACATATTAAACTGAGGTCTGCTTGGATGCCCAGTTCTGCACAGTTTTCAATGTGCCCTGATAAGACATAACATGCCTCTGTTCAGGGCAAGTGTATTTGAAAAGGTACTTACTGTACAGGCTTTCGATGCCATGGTAACCACACTCATTTCTATTGAAATCTAGTCATGTGTTTCTGATGTCTTTTACTACACAGTTACTGATGTACCAATCCACTATTGCTTTCTATGTATACCTTCAGGCATCGTGGTATTGAGTCTATGTATCAATTAATTTTTCCTATATTCTTCTGTAGTCTACATTATCTCATTATATTTCTTCTGAAAACTGCAAATTGTATCTCATTCATGTTTATTTTTTTGTTAAGTGTTGAACTATTGGTCCATTCACTTTGTGTATTTCTTATGTTTAATATGTGATTATGTATTCTTTATATAATTCTGTATCACCTGCCTATCCTACACGTGCATATATCATTATGAAGGAATAAACCTCGGAGGCTGTGTGGTCCAGCGTTTAAAGAAACGGGTTTGTAACCAATAGGTCCCATTCAAATCCCAGCTCAGCCACTGACTCACTGTGTGGGACCCTGAGCAAGTCACTTGCCCTTCTTGTGCTCCGTCTTTCGGGCGAGACGTTGTTGTAAGTGACTCTGAAGCATAGTTCACACACCCTAGTCTCCTATCTTGTAAAGCGCTTTGCGATGGTGCGCTATATAAAAATAGAGATTAATATTAAAAGCTATTAGGAAACGGTTAAAAAAAAGTAGGTGTAACCTTTTCACCATGACCTTTTAAAGTCCTAAACTGTCAATCTGAACACCGGGGCGTGGCTTTGGGCGAGAGCTGTAGCAAAGCCTGTCCAACCAGCTGGCAGGGGGGCGGGGCCTGTGCGCCCAGGTTGTCCTCTGTGCGTTTCATCCAGCTCTTTGCATTGTGTTGCGGAAAATGCGCCGCGCCCTGCATTCAACGAAGCTTGAGGACTTAGCATGCATTTACATAAGATATATGTATTCTGTAAATAACAAATGCAGACAACAACAAAAAAAAGATCGATTCTGGAACACGGTGGATTATAAACAAGACGCATTGGAAACGGGGAAATAATCTACAGTAAGAAGAAGCTTAAGAAGTAAGTATACATTCATGTTGTTTGATCTTTTATATTACGTGTTTTGGGAGAATAGCCCGTATCTTTCATACCTATCATATTTAAAAATGCACGATCGTGCATGACTCTTAATATACATCGCCTTTCAGTAACCCTATAGGTGTGTGTGTGTGTGTGTGCAGTGAGAATATAAACGTGGCTGGATTCAGAATTACTACTGTCGACTCCTCACTTAAATAGAAACATTGTTGTTGAGTTGTTTTTATAGATCGCAAAAGGGCGTTTAAATAAAAAGCATAATGTGGTGTTTAAAAAAAAAAAAAAATCTTAATTAGGGGTTGTTGTAAAAAATCAAAATAAGTTTCCCACATCGCTTGTTTGTAGTTAAAGCGATACTCTAATCATGAATTATTATATAGAATCTAAAACTGAAGAACGTGTTTTTAGATCACCGCATTATGGTACGACGGGTGGCTTGCGCGATGGTTTGTGATACTGTAATTGTGTAGGCGGTTTATTTTTTGTGTTTTAGTTTTTGTTGGGGTGGATCAGGGCTGCTTTTAAACGTGCAATTCCCTCCCCCCCTGTGCTTATGGTTTATATATATATATATATATATATATATATATATATATATATATATATATATATATATATATTTGTGCATATGATTACAGTAGACCTGGCAAGCCCGAGTCAGGACGAACCCTTATTTCAGTTCCAATGCTTTTAGAATTGTCCTTGTCTCAAACATTGCAATATTTAGTAAACCTGTAAAAACAACTGGAATAAACCCAGAGGGTAAACACAATGCTTTCTTTGTGTTGGAGGGGGCCAGCTTCACACAGTCTCCAGTCAGTCTCAGATCAATTCGGCTGCATTTAGGAAAGCATCTCCACAAATATTTACCAGTTGGTCGATAGAGTAGAAAAGATACACACCTAGATGATATTAAACTTCACTAAAGGTCTTGACAGTCGTCTGGGTGACGACAGATGCGAAATGGATAAGGTCGAGAGATTAGAAAGGTTGGTGACTTATTTAATTAACACACTGTTAAGAGATTAGCTCAGATACCTACGGGGGATTCACTCAATCAACAGCCTGTTTGAGGACCCCTGCAGCCAGCCCCTTCACACCCTACAAGAGCTGTGAAACAAAACAAGCGAGCTGAAAAAAAAAAAAAAAAAAAAACATATCTGTACTTCTTCCTGTAGTAATCACAGAACGCCTGACATAGAAAAAGATATATAGAAAATATATAAATAAAATATCATGCCGGTTAAGAACCAAAAGCTAGGCCAAGAAATAAGTGTTAAGCCTAGATTTAAAAACATTAGCTGGGTCTGAGAAATGGGGTTAATAATGATAATAATAATGATAATGATAATAATGAAGAATGCATTTGTTGCAAGTCTTTTGTCCGTTGTTGGTTGCTGTGGTCTGCTGCAGTCCATGTTATCAGTAATAGCAAGCGATTCCATAATTCTTTGCTTAGTTATGCAGTCTTTGATTCTGGACTTCCCTTTTGATTTCAAATGGATAGTACCAGTGCTAGGTCTCGATCCAAAACCATTGGGATAATGGTTCGTTCTTGCTCAGGCCATGTTGACAGTAAACTACAAGTACTATATGTATGTATATTAACACAAGCAAAAAGCTGACGCAGTGTATTTCTGCATTGGCTAATATACATGCATATATTTATTTCACAGTCCAGTTTCCTATTCACCTTAGTTGGCCCCCATTATGTCTCAAATCAGCAATGTGGTCTCACCAGTTCTGTCTGTAACAGCCCTGCTTCCCTAGAGACTGGTTGCTGTGGGCACTGCTGTCAGGTCATGTGACCACCAGTTTTCTTGAGCTCTGGTTCGTCTTCTGTATTTGTCTAAAAGGGAGGGAAAAAACAGTTGCAAAACTATTACTGAAGCACACCTTAATCAAGCACAGTTAAAGCATAGGTAAGCACTGGAGCATATTAATAAAAACCAGGGTAAACTATGGTAGTGTAGTATAACCAGGCAAATGCATGAGAACTGTAACAAATACACTGGCAGACTTTTTATATAAGAGCTGTCTTGAATTTAACCCTTTGAGACGCTAAGTGATTGTAAGTTCGTATGGGTATTTTGGTGCAAAATTGATCCATTTGTGGTTTTACTATGTTTAATCAAACATGCCTGATACCTATACACTTGCTTGTTACCTATACACTGTGGGTAGTTAAACCTGAACGTGTGACCCTGCTGTGCAATAGAAGTCTTATTTCCATATATATATTCAAACACATGACTGAATAAATGCCCTAATATAATTAAGTCAAATGCATCAGATTTACAGTGTTTCCCCCTTTTTTTAATTCACTCTAAACAATTCCTGTGATGTTTTGTGATGGTAAAGCATAGTGAGGTTTGATCAAACATGTTAATAAACATGGCAAACCAGGGTAAACTGGTAAGTGCATAATAAAAACATGTGGAAAGCATTATAAATGAAAACCTACGATGGTAAACCTTTATGAGGGAAGCCTAAAGCCCAGGTCTTTGTTGACTGGTGCATACAGGGTTAAATGATGACACACTACAGTAGCCCTGCACTCAGTCCTGGGTTTCCAAAGCCGATGCAAATTTCAAGAAATGGCTTTACCAGTGTAGCCTCACCCCTTCCAGTCAGTTAACCACAAGGTTTGTCTGCGTTTGAGTTTTATCTTCATGATTTGGTAAATGTAACGTGTTGCATATTCACAAAGCTTTCACAGTACCCCCAGTGCTAAGATCACAGTGTGTGTCCCCTTCTGTGAAACTTTTTTCGTTTTCATTTTTAAAACAGCTTTTGTGATCTCCATGGAGTTCGAGAAGCTGCCCCGGCCAAAAACTTAGAAAAAACATCTTGTGAAAGGAACCCTAACACCTGACTCTGAAAAGCTAATGCATGCCTTCGTTTCATCCAGAATAGATTATTGTAATGCTCTGTTTAGCGGCATTCCTAAACACTGCTGCCAGGATTGTAACTCGAACCAACACGTCTGCACTTGTCTAAATTTCTCATTCGAGTCTCTTATCTAAAAAAAAGACTGAAGTTTCAGTGTATCATTAGAGGGACATAGCCAAGCTTAGACCCGTTCTCTCTGTACCTGACTCTGAAAAGCTAATGCAAGCCTTTGTTTCTAACGAAACCAAAACAAAAATTAGCAATAAGTTATAAACAATAGTTACCCATGTCCCAGCTTCTTTGCACTGGCTCCATGTGCATTTTAGAATTGATTATAAGATTTTGTTTTTAATTTATAAATCCCTAAATAGATTAGCACCCAGTTATCTACAGCAATTGTTCACCCCTTGCTGTCCGAGTGTGTGGGGCTATTGGTTGACCCGAGAGTGAGTAGAGATGTGCGGGAGGGAGGGAGGGCTTTCTCTTGTAAAGCTCCAATGTTGTGTAATGCTCTTCCATCTTCGGTCAAAAAAGCAGGGAATCTTTCTACCCTTAAAACAGCATTGAAAACCCATTTTTATAAAATGGCTTTTTTATACCATAATTTTAGCACTGACTGTGTATCGTTTTTAACTGTTTTATATCAATTATATTTGCCTTTTAAATTTTGTACGATGTTGTAAAGCGCTATATTAGTGTAAATAAATAAATTACATTAATAAATAAACCCTTTTTAAGGTAAAGGGGACACGTGTCCCATGAATAAAATGATGCTAACTTTCTTTTTTTTTGCAACGAGGTGCACGAAACAGGGTTTAAAATGTACTGACAGGCTGGATCTGGTCATCAGATGGTCAGTTTCCTCCTGGTGATGCTTGAGTCACTTTCAAATGCATTTTAAGACCCAGAACAAGCGCTCAGTCCCTGGTGTACATTGAGGGGTTATGAAACGAAGTCAAGTGCATACGCGTTTCATCAAGCGCCTTCTTCAGTGCATGTAGGATTACTCAAGATGGATTCACACACAGCTCTCCCCTCTTATCAATAATAAGACTTGTATAGTATTTAGTAATCAATACACTGAAAAAGGAAGTGAAACTATTGTCTACTCAGCAGGCCAGTTTTATAGCTGTTCGTGTTTTTCCTTTTATAACTTTTACAGTATACGGTGCAAACGTTGTGTTTATCTTACAAACTTAACCACATCGACAACAACAAAAAAAGGCAGCATGTGAACTTCTCTCTCCGGGTTTGTGATTGGTAGACGTTCTGCTTAAAACTGCAGTCCGGTGCCTGTGGTTTGAGTGTTTAAACCAGTCCCAGAATGTGTGTATTTCGAGTTTGTTTTTTTGTTTTTTCTCCTGGAAGAGGAAGTGCATTGAGCCAGTACGCTGAGCTGGGAAGAGGTGTGACTCTGTAAGCCCTGCCAGCCGCCTCATTCACACCTATTCAGCTTTTTATCTTTCCTGCTTCATAAGTACCTGCCAATGGGCCGGACTGGGTCCATTCACACCCAGGTGCTCTGTGTGTACTGTGCACACTGCAGAGCAGGAGGGAGAGGTGTGGAGAGAGAGCTGCGGGGCCAGACAGTCAGAGGTCACAGTGCTTTTACTCTGATCCTTCAAACACAGTCCATGGTCGAACTGTAGTGCGGAGGTCATGCCTCGAGACGACTAGGTCAGGCTGCAGACAATGACTTTGTTAGTCTGTTAGTTTTTGCAGCCAGGAGTTTGAGCAGGGTTAGAAACTCACACTAGCCCTGCTGCTGCTGCACCCAGTCCTGTTCATTGAATTGATCCTGAGCAGGGTTGAAATGATCAAGAGTCAGTTTGAGCAGGGTTAGAAACTCACACTAGCCCTGCTGCTGCACCCAGTCCTGGGGTTCAGAACTCCCTTCAATGAATCCTGTTATTGAAATGATCAGGAGGCAGTTTGAGCAGGGTTAGAAACTCACACTAGCCCTGCTGCTGCTGCACCCAGTCCTGGGGTTCAGAACTCCCCTCAATGAATCCTGTTATTGAAATGATCAGGAGGCAGGAGTTTGAGCAGGGTTAGAAACTCACACTAGCCCTGCTGCTGCTGCACCCAGTCCTGGGGTTCAGAACTCCCCTCAATGACTCCTGTTATTGAAACGATCAGGAGCCAGGAGTTTGAGCAGGGTTAGAAACCCAGGACTGGGTGCAGCAGGGCTCGTGTCGTCCTGGTATGCAATGGGTTTCCTAGCAACGTAGTTGATGCTGAATCACTGCAGGTTTTTAACTAGTTTTGAGAGGAACCTGGTGAGCAGTAATGGGCTGAGTGCCTCCTTTCAGTCATACCTCTTCCTGTGATCTTATCATCCCCACATTAAAATCTCCCAGCCAACAGATAACGCTCCTGATTATATCGCTTTGTCTGTTGTCGCACGCTATTTAATATCACTCACATTTAAATCAGTCATGTATTTACAGCTTAGTACAATGCAAAAAAAAGCTTTAGAAAGTTTACATGCGAGTAAGTGGCTGTACAGTACTGAGAGGTTTGCTACTGTATGGAACTCCGGCATACAGAACTCTGTAATGGAACTCTAGCATACAGAACGCTGTAATGTGTGTATTTACAGTTGTGTTAGTGTAGTAAAAGGTACTGAATTATCACTGCATCAACTACTATTTTATTTAACCATATTTGTTCTGTGATTTGATGCAGAGTTTTGCTAATTTCGTTCTTTCCCAGTTGTTCATTCAGGATGTGCAAATGCAGGAATGGAAATTAGACTCCCGTTGCATAGCAATTTGATCCACTCCTGTTTTTACTATTGGTCAGACTGAGCTTGTTACCTATACACTGTGGCTGATCAAAATTATAATAAAACATGGAATGGGTGAAACTGCTATGCAGTAGGAGTCTTATCGCTATCCTTGAAGTATTTCAGATGCAAGGCTACAGATAACCTGCTGCACCATGGAGCCTTCGCTGACTACAGGAGGCACAGGCGACACTGGAGCATCGTGAAATAAATAGGATTGCACTTTATTTTGTGTGATTTCTTTGCGCGACAACTAGGGAATTGAGCAATCAGAGAACAGCTTTAATGCACAGCGTCCACAGTGAGGAAATAATACTGGCCGTGGAAAAATACCCAGAGCTTTGAGGAAGGTCAGCGCAATTCTGGAGATACAGAGAGGAAAGATAATATGTGGGAGTTCATTTTGAATGCACTGGATAAGCCTGGTATGTATGCTGTATTGCCATGTGTGATGAAATCCTGTCAGAAAGACAATTTCCACATCCTGTTAATAATGTGTAGCCTAACAGTTGTGATCACAGTCTGTTGCACGGAGTCTTTGTTGCTTCAGGTGTGTGTGGTCATGTCTCTGTGGAAGTACCTGAGCCTGCTTCAGGTGTGTGTGGTCATGTCTCTGTGGAAGTACCTGAGCCCCTGATGAAAAGTCGAATTGCGTCTGGTGTGCAGCAGTCCTGCAGCGAGACCGTTCACAGGAGCTGGAGCTGCAAGACTGTATTGAGATCCTGAAATTACATTACTGCTCTGCATGGCTGTCTTATGAAGCGTCTGCATATTCAACAAGTAAATCCAAGCAAAGAAACTGAAACCAGATAATAGACAGGAGAATAGATTCAAACGTCAGGTAGCATTCCTTCAACCCTTAGCAGAGTTTATAGTCATTTTGCACTGTTTTTGCAGTGTTACACCACGCTTTTCCCATGGCTATGCTATGCATTTAGGCTTGCCATGGTTATAAATGTGATTTACCATGTTTTACAATGCCTGCCCACTGTGCTTTATTGCACTTGGCTGTGCTTTTACTACTGCACATCTTACACAGTGAAATAGCAAAAGCAGCACTTTAGAGAAGGGCTGTTCTACGGGAAAACAGTGCATCCTCCAATGCACTGTCGACGTGGCTGCACTGTGAATGAAGTGGATTGGTGGGTCGGAGCGGTGGGGTATCGCAGGAGTCCTGTTTGTTTCTGTTACTGCAGCTCTGTTCTGAAGCTTCCTGGCTCGCTGCACGCACTGCTTCCCTCCCCTGAGTGTGGGAATCGTGCTGGTCAATGTCAGGAGTAATTGGATCACACACGCACACCACTGTGCTGAACGCACGCACAGACACGCACGCACGCACAGGCACGCACGCACGCACGCACAGACACGCACAGACACACACACAAGCTCTGTCACATGCACACACACTCATTGAATGATGTTTAGTGTTGCTGATTCTGTGGTGTCTCTGTGCAGTAAAAAGGAGGTGATCAATGTCGCCCACAGCCCTGGCCAGTCAAGCCCAGTTTATTGAAAGGGGGTCAGGTCAGAAATTCATAGGATCGCATTGGACACATGTCACCCTGCATAGTGTCTGAACCAAGAAGGAAACATGCTGCAGCACATATAATAACTAGATTTAAACCCCATTTCATTTCCAGCAGAATAGCTGTTCTGTTTAAAACCTGTGCTGCACACGGTTTATTTTTTATACTGCTTTGTTTGTTTGTTTGTTTATTTGTTTGTTTGTTTATTTATTTATTCCATTTGTCTTTGTTTAGAAGTGCAATTTAACTGTGTTTTCAGGAATTTAAAATCAGGGTGCTTCTTACAGTGAAAAATATATATCCAGGTTGACCCAGTGGCGTGGTGGTTCGCACTGCTGCCTCACAGCACCAGGGTCCTGGGTTCAACTCCAGCCTAGGGGTTGGTGTGTCTGTCTGTGTGGGTTTTCTCCAGGTACTCCCACAGTCCAAAGACATGCTGTTCAGGTTGATTGGTCATTCTAAATTGCCCATTGTGTGTGTGTGTGGTGCCCTGCAATGGAGTGGCATCCCATCCAGGGTGTAATCCTGCCTTGTACCCTGTAAAGGATTAAGCAGTTAATGATAATGGATATATTTATTTATTTTATTTATTTTTTTATTTTTATTAAATATATCATTTAGGAGTGAGGCTGCTGAAATTCCTAAAGATTGAGTCACTCCATGTAATGAAGACTTAGCGTGACCTTGTTTTTACTTTATTAATAAGTAGTCACACAAAAAAATGTCTGTTAAACGCACAATAGTGCTGAATTTAAAAACACTAAAAGAAGCTTAATAACTTGAACATGTTGGTATATCTGCTTATGCAGTAATGAATTATCTGCTCACATTTTCTCATCAAAAACTTTGTTCCTGCATGTTAAACCCAGTCCGGTTCTGAAGTGGCGTCTTCTCTGCATTTTTCACAAGTTCAAACACATGCAGTACACGTCATATGAAATTAACGTATGGTTTTCAGACGTACTCATCATTTCAAGGGAAAAATGCAGCTCTCTCTGCAAGACATTTTAAACAGGAAATGCGTAGGACGGGCAAGCGTACTAAATGAGTCTTACCATTTACAGTACTGAGCTAATCCTCTTGAACAAGATCATCGCGAATCTGATTTGGAACGCTGCTGCAATCGCGATCTTGTTTAGTTTGATTTTAGCAGATGATCTACCTGTGAGGATTTATTTCTGGTACGCTGCAGTCGGGACTAGCAATTAACTTTAGTTCAATCAAGTGGACTAAACCTGCTTAACCCCCTGGTTCGACGCATCAAGTTGCAATTGACCCTCTGTGTGCAGAGTCCGTGGGTTGTTGGGTATTGATGTTTT